>NC_070589.1:16881839-17181839 GCF_027409825.1 Scomber japonicus | reverse complement strand
ATATGTTTAAAGATATGTACACTTGATACATTTGTTACTTCCAATAAGCAAATATCCTATCTATTGCACATCCTGTCCTTCCTTGTTTTGAATCTGCTATGACATTAAATTATGAATTAAAGAATTATGAATTAAAGTTGAATGTAGTTTATTATATTGTTTTCCTATGATTTCAGCATGCCATGGATGTATTGAAGTGGACAGGGCAATTAGAGCTGAACAGAAAATTAATCACCAAATAATTGTTTACTTTTGAATAAAATAAGTAAAACACTCCTGTTCCTCCTTGAATGGGAATTTTGTTTTTGGATTAGTCTTGTATGATGATAAACTAACTGAAGGACTGTAGGTTGGGACATTTTAGGTTGCACCTTAGGATTTTGGAAACTGTGATTGACTTTTTTCACTATTTTATGAGTTTTATAGACCAAACGACTAATTGATTAGTGGAGAAAATAATCCACAAGTTAATCAAAATATGAAATACAGCGTCGCTTATCTTTGGGGTTCTGCTGGGTTTAACTCTAGCCTGAGGTGAAATAGTGAGGCTGTAATAACATCTATTGTACACAGCCAGACCTAGCATCTTCATGAATGAGCTGAAAATTTGGGCAACACTGACCGACTTCTACTACTTTTTCTGTAACTCTTTTCCATAGAAGTACAGCAGTCGACTGCGCTCATCCAGGATTCCTGCACCCCCCAGCTGTATGTAAATTAATGTTACTGTTTATTAGCTTTAGATTGCTGTGTTCTGTATTTTGTGATTTTAATAGCTTGTTTCTTTCCAAAAGCGTATACTCCAGCAGTCACCAAGGCTGAAGAGTCAGGTCGGAAAGGCCGTCATGTTCCTCTCTAAAGCAAATGATTCTCTAATCACTTCTTTCTTAATGGGAAAAGGGTGTAGATGAAAAAATTGCACAATCTTGGAAGAGGTCAAACCTCTCACTAGAGATCTTCTGCTTTACTGGCACTGAGTGGGTTGCAAATCAATACATTTGGGTAATGGGTACTTCTGGCATGCAGCACTATGATTTTTTTGTCCATCAACTGAAATTATGCTTTGGAAGTAAAATTATACACTTGGCAATGATAAAGGAAAAAGGAGTCAGGCACACTCCTTTTTTATTTTTTGGATGTAACTGAATTTAAGTTACACTGGCGAGAAATATGCAGATGTGCTTGCTTCAAGATATGCTTGAATTAGCAGCTGGCATTATGTCTGTTCCACTTTGCTGTATTTGTGTTAATCACTTATCTTCCACTCTGGGTGTCTGAAGTCTTTTTTCTTATTGTGCTGGGGTTTGGATTACTTTCAAACTTTTGTGAAAAGAAAACTAGCAATACTTTAAAACATACTATGCAGGATTTGTCAGTTGGTGTTTGTAAAAATAGCTTTCAAAGTTGGCCCCTCCTCCCCGAGCGAGAGAGAGAGCAGCAGTGAGATAGAGAGTGAGCAGAGCTGTTGAGAACAACGGTCTCCTGGCTGTTACCTTTTAAAGCAAACATAAATATGTCCACTGTGGCCTCTCTGCTCTGCATGTGTGTAGCACAAGCAGACACACAGACCTGCAGCCTTTATACGTCCATGACACCGAGACAAAGGGTAGAGCAGAGAAGAGGTCTGGAGACAGTGATATAACCTGTAGCAAAAAAATAATAAAACAGAGGCAGAGGGCAGGGTCTCTGCAGATGAATACACCACCATACACTTCTAGTGTGATGATTGAGAGGGATTATTTATTTTGTTTTTATTTAGATGATCCTGCATAGTTTACCTTTTTTTTTTTTATTAATACTTCCGTTGAGACACAAACACTATTACTGCAGCTCTTTGACTTTGATTTGTGTTACTTTCAGCCATCACTCGGTCTCAGGTCAGGCAGACATGTATGTTCCAGGCTCCTGCCCCTGTTCCAGCACCAGTTACAAAATCTGAGACCTCTGTGGCAAATCTAGAGACAATCCAGCCTAATCTCCCACCTCCATCAGTTCTCACAAGCTCGGGTAGGTAGTGATCTTCTTAAAGAGTCATTATTTTCACAAACTAGTACATTTTCCACAGGAACAGACAAACGGATACAAGCCACACATTTGTGTCATCATAAACTCAAGTGCATTCTCCTGCCTTATCTAGCGAGTTCCAATCAGCAGCGTAGAAAGAATGCGGCCAAACCAGCACCGTCACTGCCCTTTGCCCGTGAGGCCATAAAGGAAAATGATGAACCTGAAAGGATCCCTCCTTTTGCAGGTAAAGATCAGTAATGGATCTTACAGTGACACGTAGCCATAGTAAGGTGACCATGAACCTCAACATTTTTGGTTAGAGCCTGACCTTCTTTCTCATTTCCTGTCACTTTTTTTTTTTGTAATCTTTTTCCTATTAAATACTTTATTTCTCTGCTACAAATAATAATAATTTTTTCACACATTGATCTTATGAATTCCATATTCTGTTGGAAATGAGAGCTGTGGGTGCATAATGAAGTTGGGAGGTGTTAACTTTATAATAATTTAGTTTAAAATGATTGAATGAAGTATTCTGCATGTATTAATGTGTCTGTGTACATCCTCTCCATACACCCCAGGCAGAAGAAAATCTGTCGCTCCCCAAGAGTTCAATAAAGGCAACAAGAGGCTGTCATGTGTTGTTAAACCCTCCGACATGCAGACCAAGAAGGGAAAGGTGTGATGTTTTTATTCATTCTACTCTTTCTGGGTTTTTTTAATAGTGGCTTGGTTAGCACTTCAAGACATAAAAGAAGTTCCATCTCACATTTTATTTACATTTCCTTCCTTTCAGTATGGAGAACCTTCACGACCAAACCAGAAGTTTTATGATATGATTCAAGAGTTCAGAGAGACCTTGGAAATAACTCCTATATCAACTTCTGACATTGTAAGTTTAGACTGAAGAATAATCTACCATGTATAAAGCCATATGCTAGCATGCAGTATATGCTTCTTCTTTTCTTATATCTTGTGTTTTTACAGATTGAACCTCAAAGGATTTGTGTGTGTGTTCGTAAACGACCCCTTAACAAGCAAGGTAAGACAATAATATGCAACATTTTGTATACATTATCTGAAAAGAAAGGTGTAATAGATGCATTCTTGCCCAACAGTAGCAGCCGGTGTAAGTTTTTTGTAAAGTGTCATGCAAAATTTTGTGTCCTTGTTTATTCTAGAGTTTACAAAAAAGGAGATAGATGTGGTCTCTGTACCTGGGAAAGGTGCTCTGCTGGTCCATGAGCCAAAACAAAAGGTGGACCTCACCAAATACTTGGACAACCAAATCTTCCAGTTTGACTACTCCTTTAATGAGAACGCCACCAATGACCAGGTCTACAAGTAATGACCCAATTTACTCTTATATTAAGCAACAACATCAATATGTTAGAGTGCAAGTATTCACTTCAGTTTTCTGAGAATTTCTTCCTTGAGGATGGGTTTTAAAGGCTGTCACATTGCCATCAGTCTAGACATTGTTTCTCCCACAAACTGTAAATAACTTTATAGGAAAGTGTTGAGTAGCAGCATTTTATACACTGGTATCTGTTCAGTTATGTTGGTCACCACTAGACAAACGGTGTATTTTTCATTCACACTATTATTGTCCTCAGGTTCACAGCTAAACCTTTGGTCCAGTCCATTTTTGAAGGCAGCATGGCAACATGTTTTGCCTATGGCCAGACTGGAAGTGGAAAGACTCATGTAAGTGACTCTCCTTGCTTTGTTGTGTTGAATTGTCTTTGTTGTCGTTTGTTTTTTCACTCTGTGACTCATTTTCTGTCTAGACCATGGGAGGTGATTTCACAGGGAAGCAGCAGAACAGCGCCAAAGGAATCTACGCCTTGGCAGGTAGGACCCAAGACATCTGCAATGACTCTTTATGTACTTCAAGGATAAGGAAATAGTTTATCCTAGCTTTTCTCATTTGGTTTATTAAACAAGAATAAATCAAAACAGGCACTATTCTATGCATCAATACTGTCATATCAATAGCATCACCTACTGGACACAGGAAGTCTGTCTTGTATGACAAACATTATTTGCTTCACATGAAATTTACCGCGTGTGTTCTCCACACCATACACTACAGTGGTGGATGATCTCTAGTGGACACAGGCAGTGTTAGTTAACCCATCACACAATGTTCATTAAAAGCCTGGGTGCCAACACATGTACATGCCCGCTGTGCCCGCCATGCAACTGCAGCCTGCACCACGCATGCACGTACAGCACATTTCAATGTTTGGGGGCGGGGCAGGGCAGGGGAGCGATGGCCCATTACAGCTGCTTGCAGCTTTCTAGTTTGTATTTGTTCCCCACTAACTCAGGATAGGAGACCCAATTAAAATCCATAGCATTTTTCATAAGACTACACAAACATTCAGTAAATTTACATTAGAACTTCAGTTTGAATAATGGCTTCATTTTGCTTTTAGCCCAGGATGTTTTCACCAATATCAATCACAGGAGGTATGCTAGCCTGGATCTTTCTGCCTTCGTCAGCTTCTTTGAGATTTACAATGGCAAAGTAAGAATGTCTTCTATCACTTCCAAGAAACACATTTATTAAAAATATCCAACTGAAGATCAGTCAGCTAATGCTAAGTTACCCCTCAAGTGAAATTTGCTTGTTGATTTTTAGGTGTATGACCTACTGAACAAGAAGGCAAAGCTCCGTGTTCTAGAGGACGACCGACAGCAGGTGAATGTGGTTGGCCTGGAGGAGGTGTATGTGACCAAAGCAGAGGATGTCATCAAGATGATACAGATGGGCAGTGCATGCAGGTACCTATCTGTCCAGAGGGTCTCTGTTTAAATATCATGTTACATACATCTCTACTTGAACTTAAGACTGATGTTTCCTTGATCTTCCCATATAAAGCACTAAATATATATGTCAAATTTAATTTTTTACTGCAACATAGAAACTTAAACATGGAATTCTAAACACATTAGTATTTCAAATGCATCCTCTGGTACAATAATACATTCAATTAAAACTGCAAGCAGTGATGAACGGGCCCTCGCGCCCCCATGCACCGCCTTGTACGCGCATGCCGGTGCGTGCTGCAGTCACATGCAGACACAGCGGGTACGTAGACGTCTTGGCACCCGGGCTTGTAATGAATGTTGTGTGATGGGGCTAAGTCACATTGCATGTGTCCACTAGGTGGCGCTAGAGATCACCCACCAATTACATGTCATGTTGCAGTGTATGATGTAGAGAACACATCCTGTAAATTTCATGTAAATCGGATAATGTTTGTCATATGAGGCTGACTTCCTGTGTCCAGTAGGTGGCGCTGTGTATATGAAGCAGTATTGATGCATAGATGTGTTCAGGGCGGGACCCTCTACATGCGTGAGCAATTTGGTGTAGGTGGGACAATGTCTGTAGGAGTTATAAGGACTTCCTGCTTCATGGCGAAGCATGGAAATTGTTTGCACAGCCACGCCCAACAGGAAGAAGTCATAAAAAAGCTTTTGATAACTGGCGTCATCTCCAATGTCTCATGCTGACTCTGTGTGAATTTGAAGTGGATGGGATGAAGTCTCTAGGACTAGTGCGTTCAAATATGAGGCCTGGAAATGACCACAAAACTCACCAAAATTGAGCATTTTTCCCAAGATGGCCGACTTCCTGTTGGACTTAGGGTATGGGTCCAAATGGCGTTTTTGTGCGTCTGGAGATGATACATAAACCTACCGAATTTCATTCTTCTATGTCAATCGGGAAGTCTGAGGTTCAATTATGAAATATTCAAGGGGGCGCTATTGAGCCATTTAGTCACGTCCATCCCATTGAAGTATATAGGATGTGAAATGACCCCACTCCAGATGTGTGTGTTGAGTTTCGTTACCGTGGATGCATCCTTTGCCTCTGAAAACTGTAATCGTATTTCATGGCGTTGAATGCGTTGTCATGGCAACAGTATTTGATGATGGGTCACGAGTTGCAGAATGTAGCATCACCAAGGTCTTATGTCTCAGCTGAGTCAATTTCAGGTGTAAATACTTAAGATTATGGGAGTAATTAGTGAAAGAATGAAGCAAGTGACTTCCTGTTGCCAGTAGGGGGCGCTATGACTGTCACTAAATATGAGACTGTACATGTGTTCAGACGAGGACACTGTACAAGCATATTAAATTTGGAAAAGCTCAGACCATGTGGAGTCAAGTTATGAGGGTTTGAATTTTCATGGCGAAGGATCGAAATTCGCCACGTCACCACGGCAACCAGGAATGACGAGGGAAAAAGCTTTTGATAACTTTTCATCTCCAATATCTCAAGATGATCCTGTGTGAATTTGAAGTGGATGGGATGAAGATTATGGGAGTAATTAGTGAAAGAATGAAGCAAGTGACTTCCTGTTGCCAGTAGGGGGCGCTATGACTGTCACTAAATATGAGACTGTACATGTGTTCAGAGCAGGACCCTGAACAGGCATCTGAAATTTGGAAAAGC
Organism: Scomber japonicus; assembly: GCF_027409825.1. Lineage (NCBI taxonomy): Eukaryota > Metazoa > Chordata > Actinopteri > Scombriformes > Scombridae > Scomber > Scomber japonicus. The sequence goes on along the minus strand of NC_070589.1, from coordinate 17,175,361 downwards.
TCAGACCATGTGGAGTCAAGTTATGAGGGTTTGAAATTTCATGGCGAAGCATCGAAATTCGCCGCATCACCACGGCAACCAGGAATGACGGGGGGAAAAACCTTTTGATAACTTTTCATCTCCAATGTCTCAAGATGACTCTGTGTGAATTTGAAGTGGATGGGAAGAAAACTCTAGGAGTAGTGCATTCAAATATGATGCCACAATTTGCATTAAAATCAATATTTTGATTCAAAATGGCCGACTTCCTGTTGGTGTTAGGGTATGTGTCCAAGAGACTTTTTGGTGCGTCTTGACATGTTGAACATGTGTACCAAGTTTCGTTTCTCTATGTCAATCTGTCACGAGGGGCTCGCTTTTATTGATTTTGTAGGGGGCGCTAGAGAGCCATTTTGTCACGCCCATTTGTGCAAACCATAAAATATCGAAATTTTCGCCGGGTCTGGCTTGCGTGCAAACTTTGGTGAGATTCGGGGCACGTTCAGGGGGGCAAAAAGGCCGTCGTCGTGCAAGAAAAAGAAAAATAATAATAATAATCTTGACAGATACAATAGGGCTTCGCGCTGGTCAGCGCTCGGGCCCTAATAAATACGTAAAATATTTAGGGGGCATTTACATATTTTTGTTTGAGTGCTTCCTTATGCTCATGAAGTGTCACATTAACATGGCTGCCTCCCCTTTCATTTCTTTTCCTTACTATCTCCTAGAACATCAGGCCAGACCTCAGCCAATGCCAACTCATCCCGCTCTCATGCCATCCTCCAGATTGTCCTAAGACGAAAAGGCGCACTCCACGGCAAATTTTCGCTGATTGATTTGGCTGGCAATGAGCGTGGCACAGACGTTAGCAGCAATGACCGCAGCACTTTAGTGGAGACTGCTGAGATAAACCAAAGCCTCTTGGCTTTAAAGGTATAGTGTGGCTGATGTGTAGGTCGGGTCCTCTCAAATTGACACCATAAAGTAGGGATGCAACGGTACAGGTAACCTATGCTACGGTCCGCGCCTCGGTTTTTGGGTCACGGTTTGGGCCCAACCTGGCTCCAGTTACAATGTGAGAGGGGGTTAGTGTGTGGAGGCACAACAGTGATTGGACATTAACTCGCGGGGAGGGCTTTTCACCTGCCTGGACACACACGCACACACACACACACACACACACACACAGTGGCCTGTGAAGCATCGATGCAAAATGAATTGCAAAACCGAAAACCCGCGGTCCATAAGGTTGTATTGTTCCGTGCAGAGCAGACCGAACGGTTCAATATTTTACAGAGTACCGTTGCATCCCTACTATAAAGTACAATGAAACGCACCAAAAGCTGAATTCGACTGACCTTCTCACAACTCAGTCCAAATATTATGTATGCATACATGGCACCTGACAAGATGGAAATCATAACATAACACCTCATACTCTTGTGTTTGCCCTTGTGTCCCCCAGGAGTGCATTCGTTCACTGGGGAAGAACAGCGATTACATCCCTTTTAGGATGAGCACACTGACCAAGGTCCTCAGAGATTCCTTTATTGGCGAGAAGTCCAAGACCTGCATGGTATGTAAGGACACAGATGTTAGCTTAGTTTAACTTTGAGAAAACAATTTTGTGTGGCCCTAATTACAGAATAGTGGATGATACTGCTGTACACCACACAAGCATAACTCTGGTGTGTGATTGCAGTATCAATATCTGAAAATGTCCTGATGGTTGATCAAATCATATAGTGTATGTGATTGAGCTAAGCTTGGAATTCCTAATAAACTGGCAACTGAATGTATGTTTGTGTGTATGTACCTTTTACATCCCTCCTGCCTCTCTGTTCAACAGATTGCAATGGTGTCTCCAAGCATGTCTTCATGTGAATATACCATGAACACTCTACGTTACGCTGACAGGTAAATGTTTTGCTTATTGTATTTTAGTCTTGATAGTGATGGAAATGTATTCAGAATCTATTAATATAAAACTAATGTGTATGGAAAGAAAGCTTAATCTTCTCTCGTCTTTGGCAGAGTGAAGGAACTGAATGGCAACTCCAAAGCTGGTGGAGTGGTGAAGTCACAAGAGCCTGCAGATACTTCTTCTGAGGAGGTCAGCTTGCACAATTTAAGTATACAAGTCCAAAATTTGTAATGCTTATGATTTTAAATTGTTTATAAATTGTTTATTTGTGTTGTAGGAATCTGTTGACACCAGTGTGTATGATGCCATATCCCAGGTGGCAGACCTGGAGGAGAAGGTTTATGTGGAGCTTCAGGTATGATTTTCTTAATTCCGTTCTTCTTTTCAATACACTCGTTCATGTAACTAAAACAGCCTTTTCAGCCCTCACACTTCATCACTTTTGTCTCTCAGAGGGCAAATGATCTTGTCAAGGCAATGGAGCAAACCTCATACAACATTGAGGCAGGACTTCCCGACCTGGTGGATCATTCCCAGAAGTTATTGGGTTTGTACTAGTTTCTCATAGTAGTGTGGTGTGTACAAACCACAGCTTAATATATAATATAATACATATATATAAAAACACACAAATTGATAGAAAACCAGAATCAGGCTTGTGGTTAACATGAATATGACTTCAACTAATCACCTTGTTATTTGACCACTTGATGGCTTTATGTAATATTGGATAGCTGTTAAAGAGCCTCTCAAATCACTATTCATTTAAAAAACATAGCTTCGTCTGATCTAATATGTATTACCCAGGACCAAAACTTGTGTGGATAAATGTGTTGACACAGTCTTGTCTGTCCTCAACAGACACAGTCCTGGCTTTGCAGACTGCTGTGGATCAGGAGAGAACGGCGAGGCTCAACCACTGAGACAAAGCCACCAACCTGCCCAGACCAACAGTTTTTTTATTTTACACTTTGCTGTGACGCAGTTCTCTTTTGTCTTATTTTGTTAATTACTGTGTTTTAAATAAAATTAATTCAAACACTAATTCCAATAAAACATTTTATGTCTGTAAAAGATGCAACTACTGGTGTATATTGTTGGATGCGACACTTCTGTGTTTGCTATGGGTATTTTCATAAATCTTACTATAACTGATACCAGATTGGATTGTTTTGAACTGATCATAAAACCATGACCAGTTTGGCACAATTGTGGAAGTGGTAGTTATTCTTATTACTGTTTTCCTTGCTTTTAACATACATTCTTACTGTCTGCATTACATGTGTTGCACTGGCACAGTTTGGGCTCTATTTTAATGATCTATAGCGCATGGCGTGAAGCCCATGGCGCAAGTGCCTTTGGGGTGGGTCCAAATCCACTTTTGCTATTTTAACGGCGGAAAAATGGTCACTGCGCCAGGTGCATGGTCTAAAAGGGTCGGACTCAAGTCCCCTCATTAATCATAGGCGTGTTTTGGGCCTAACACGTGGTAAACCAATCAGTGTCATCTTCCATTCCCTTAAATATCCAGGCACACTGTCATCTTGGTGGGTTGTTAGTTTGATGGATGGATTTACCAGGGTTGATCACATGACTACATTTACAGTTTCATTGATCATTACTGCGGTTGACTGATTCTGATACATAGTGGCACGTCATTGTGACTTTTTTTAACATCATAATACAAATTCACATTGTGGTTCTTTTTATTTGTCATGTTTTGCATGTTTGTGTGCTGCTGCGCGTCCGTGTGTGCGTAACAGGCACAGTGACTATGCACTGCGCCAGGCCCACTAACTGCAAGATGGGGCCCTTAATGTCTTTCATTGTCATGTCCTGTTTTCTTTTATGTTCTTGTGGTTTTGTGTTTTTACGCTGCTGCTGTTTGCCTTGCTGCAGAACAGATTTCCCCTTGTGGGACTGTAAAGAACTGAACTGAACAGAATAGTGTGACATTTCTGAGAATGCACAATACAACTTTTTTTTTTCCTGATAGCAATTCAAAATATCAAAGTAATCTGCCAATAATATGTACTGATGCTCTCTTTCCCAATTTCGAATTTATATACCTTGAGTCAAATTGCCTCCAGATCCTCAGTCTATGTTTTGCAAATTGTAGGTGTATACTGCCCAATTTAATTGGGGAAAAAAAGAAGAAAAAAATCATATTCCTGAAGGGGAGAGTGAAACTAATCCATACTCATGTTCCCTAATACTGGGTCAGGTTCTTTTATGAAACACAATTTGATTTTAGCTTGTGTTGCTCCAAATGTTATGGCTGGATCAAAGGTGTTGTATACCATATAACATCCAATAAATTAGACAGGGAAAATATACAAAGTTGGGATTATAATATTACCAAAGCAGGATATCTGCCATATTCTAGAAAGATAGCTGCACCAACAAAAGTTTATGCTATCAGGAACCCAGTCTCCTTTAAAATATGTTCATATACTAGTAATATGATTTCTTAAATATGCTTTGGAGTAAACTTAATTACTGCATCAATGCTTACATCTGCACTGGCAATCCTTAGTTATGTTAATAAAAAAACTGTGATCAACATTACATTTCCTATAAACGTGTTTGCTACTGTGATTTATTTTGTTTTTTATCTGGTTGTCATAACAATAATTTAAAAGATGCATATCAATACTGTACATTACTTAAGTTAAGAGGCAATCACCAGACAGGATATTGCTCTACATTTTCCTCTCTAATGGAGCCCAGTACTTTTTATGCCATAGGGTTTGAGCTGCAGTTGGTAATTTTAATATTGTCCTTTCTGCAGATTGATATGATTGATTGTGTTTCTTCAGACTCTATTATCAGAACTGCATCCATAGCAGAGCCTGGACTAAAGTGGAAATAAAACAGTCTTTTGTGACATTGTCTTGTAACATGATATAATGTTCTCTAATCCTACAAGAGTACTTTGAAGTCAGTCAGTATCAACTCTTCCACAAAGAGAGAACACAGGTTTTCAGTAGAGCCGATGATTTATTACAGTGCGTAATACAAATCTCTTGTTAGCCTTTTCATAGAGACAAGAATTTTCAGTGTGACAGAACTGAAGATATCTGAAGATGGAGAACTTGAGGAGCCAGACATTGAATTTATGAGAGTGAGCTGAGGGTCCTTTGCAGAGAACACAATGCACTCGAGCTAGAAAATGCGGAGACAAGACTGCATTCCTCAAACAAGCTCAGAGGAAAGAGGAAACAAGCCCTTTGTGAAGAAATTCACTAACTCAAGAGGGAACTTCAGAGGGTGAACTCCAAGAATGCAGTCAAGTGACCAGCGTTAAGAACGACTCCACCCCAAAAATGAAAGCCCCTGGTCCAAATCTGAAGGGCATATATACAACTTAATATTAGGAACTTGTAAATGAGCTTGTGATGGAGAAGAAACAGTAGGAGTTTCTGTCCCAACAGATCCTGGAGCTCAACCAGCAGCTTGAGGTAGAGAAGGACCTGAGGGCCAAGCAGCTGAGGCTGTTGAGATAGCAGACGAACTCTTCCAAAAACTGGATGACCTGCAAAACCTCTCAAATGAGCCCTCAGTTCCAACCCAGGTTCTCAATGAGCTCAAAATAAAAGAAGTCCTCCACCAAGAAATTGTAGACTTGAGGCAAATCCTCCAGGAGGAAAAGAAGTTGAGGGCTCAGGCAGAGCTTAACAAAAATGAAGCAGCCAAGACAACAGATGCACCGTGCAAAGAAGTAGAGGACATGCAAAGTACTTTTAAAGCCTCAGATAGCTTCTCTGACAATGCCTTAGAGAAGCTCCAAACATCGGAGAAGATCGTTGACAATATGGCCAACAAGAGCATGGCAGAGAGGAAAGAGAGCGATGCTCTCCAACAGGAAATGGAGGAGCTACTGCAGAGACAAAGGGACCTGAGGGACCAGACTGAAGCTGACAGACTCAGGGATTTTGAGGCCCTGGAAGCTCTTTGCCAGGAACTTATGGAGCTGCAAAGTGCCTCAGAGGACCATTCCACTCGAAAGCAGACTCTTTCCACCAGGCTGGATGAAAAGCAGCAGAGAGGCCTCTGCCATGACATACTGTGGCTCATCCAAATGCTTGAAAAGAGATGGAATTGAGAGCCCAGGCAGAAAAGGACAAACTTGAGGCCATTGAAGTAGGGGAGGCACTTTGCCAAAAAATAGAGAGATGCAAGCTCAATGTCCAAGAAAAAAGGACCCCAGTCATGACAGTGAGGGAAGTGAAGTGCAACTGAGCACCAATCAACTATTGTTTTCAATGTAACTTGACCTTTGTTTATCTTGTATGAATTGTAAAAACCTGTGTGTGTATATTTGTATGTAACTGAATAATGTGGTTTTCCCTTCTTTAATTCTTTAGATCTACTTTAATGTAATTTGATGTATTTTATTAATTTGTTATTTTTATATATTTTATATTGCAATTGAGAATTTATATTTTATATGTAGGCTAGTATGTATTTTATATTGTAATTTAAAATATACTATTTATATGTATATATTTATATATATATATTTTATATTGTAATTGAACTATATTGTTATATATATTATCTGTGTGTTTTTCATGCAATCCTGCAATGCATAATTACTACGAAAATGAACCTTGAACCTTGACACTTAGAGAGACTTAGTCAAGTCAATTCAATTTTATAGGCCTAGAATCACAAATCATAAATTTGCCCCATAGGGCTTTACAGTATGTGCAGATGTACAAGGTGAAAAGTCATGGAATCATATTTTTATCATACATTTTCCAAACATTTTGCACAAAAAATATCTATTTCATGATGGCACTGCAGGAAAAAGTTAGGGAATTGTTCTGATTTTCTTCTGTCCTCATTCAACTCCTGGAAACACAATTGTTACTGATGTAACAACTATATTATTATTATCACTACTATTTATCTCTTAGTTAGTATGTAGAGATTGAAACAACACTGAAATTTTACAATTTTACAGGAGATGTTCTGTATTGTTTTACATGTACATTACTTTCCTTTTTTTGTATAAAACAAGGAAATGCATATAATTGCAGTAATATTTACATGTGTAATGTTTACACTTAAAATGTATTAACCATAATTTAAGTCACACAACATGAGTACACTTTGCTAAATGGAAGTTGCAAGGATTTATACATTTAATTTATAAATAAATGTTTAATAGACTTGTTGGGGATACAATATTTTTATGCAAACAAGCAAACTCTCTTCCAGTCCACAGAAAAAAAGACTCCAAAGAAAAGTTTTGCCGAGTATTTAACGTTACTGTAAAGTCATATGAACAGCCAGAGCAGTAGGTGGCGCTAGAGACGGGCGTCAGTTGTATGTGACTCAAGATAACGCGAGAGGAAGAAAAAAAGACCAACCAGCAGCCAAGTGTATGGATTAACCTCCCTCTGCATCTGACTGTATGAGGAAACAAACCCCGGTAACGGATGGCGATGAAGTGGTTACGTTTTTCTCTCCTTGCTTTGGGGGTTTTCTCGTTGTGCTGCGCCACGTCTGGTGACAGCAGCGGCGTGAAGAAGATGAAGATGCAGTTTGCGACGGGACCCCTTCTCAAGTTTCAAATTTGGTGAGCAAAGCCAAGCCAAAATGTGGCGAGTCATTGCAAAGCTAGCTGAAGGCAAGCTAACAACACCGAAGGCCGAAACTCGATCGACGCGGTCCAAGGAGGTTATAGCTCATGTAAAACACATTCAAGGAAATTACGGTTGTTATTAATGATCGAAAATAAGTCAACAACTCCAGAAACACACAATGGGGTAATAATGTGCTGGAAAGTAGTTATTTGTAGCCGGTTTATGTGAACGTTTTGGCAAAAAACATGGCCTCGCTTCCGCTAAAGTTGGCGTTAAATGCAGCAGTAGTCTCTTACCTTTAGACCAACAATTAGATTAACGAGTTTTTTTGCATAGTGTTAGTAATTGGATTAGTATAATGTGAAATCCAGGCAAACTGCTCCGTCTGTCCGTAATCCGCTTCACGCTAACGTATCCACTAAATTCGAGCCAATTTAAGATTGTTTCATATTAAATGAATCTCTGAGAAATCAACTCATCTGTGTGGTAGAAGCTAATCACACTACTTTAGTGTTAAAGTAGTGTGTGCAAGAGTTAACTACTAAATTAGTCACCAATTATTTTGAGACACTAATAGACAAAGTAATCATTAATTGCAGCAGGCATATGTGAAAAGGAACGTAACTGAGTAAAAGAGACAGGAGGTAATAGGTGAAAGATATTTGCATTGTAAATACTACTCAAAGTCGCTGTTGACTAGAATAAACACACAGTATGTCTCTAATGAGAACATGTACAGTATGTTAACAGTGGAAGATAAAAGAGGAATGTGTAAAATGCTGTTATGGGGAATTTCACACTACCACTCAAACCTGCCACTAAGAAGAAAACCGTGTTGCAGTGATCTGTCTACAGATAACGTTTGAATTCACATGTGCAACAACTAAAGGCTAATTTCACAATGCAGCTCTAAGGCGACTGTGGTTGTGGCTGCCTTTTGTCCCCGTTTGTTGTTTCAACTGTACACTTTGTCTTTGTTTTTCTAACTGTGTGCTTGTCTTCACACAGCATTTCCTGAGGGTACAAGCGGGTGTTTGAGGAGTACACGCAGGCCTTGTACCAGCGGTACCCAGACATCCGCATCGAAGGGGAGAACTATCTTCCTATTCCCCTCTATCGGTAAGCATGATATTATCTAAATAGATAATGATAACACACTTAATCTGTACCACTCTTTTCATTCACAGTGAAACTTCAAGTGCTGCAGTATTACTAACATAGAAAATACAACATAAAGAAAATAGTAGTAAGAGTTGAAATGAAATGAAAATGCCTTCCTGAATAGTTTAGGCCTTTTAAAGAGACTAGGGTCTGTGCTGCCCTCAGACGGTTAGGAAGGCTGTTTCACCAGCGTGGTGCAGCAGAGCAGAAGGCTCGATCCACCATGGTGCGGAGCTTAGTGCTGCGAGCCCAGAGGAGCAAGCTGCTGGCAGATCTGAGGGTGCAAGTGGCGGTTTGTTGTATCTGTCTTGTTACAAGTGGATTATATCCAGCTTTACTGAAGCAGCCTGAGAGCCGCCGAGATTAGCTGTGGTTTGACTGAGGAAATGGAATTCTCATGCAGTTGGGCTTATCTGGCTGTGGATTTGTCCTTGGTAGTTTTATGGACTTAGGTGAAACTACTGGCCCTAAAACATATGAAATGTGGGTCAAAGGCACCACATGTTATCCATTCATGTATCATGTGGGCTACCACCAGTATATTCCTGGATAATGGGAAGTCATGTATGCATTTTCAACAATGAAAAAATCAAATACTTTGTGCTGTAAATTTAGGGTAGAGACTCTGACACTGAACAAAAATGAAACAATTGCACATAATTGAGGTAAATAACATAGATAAACACAGTCTCTACTGCATTTTGCTTATTTAAGGTGTTGCTACTCTCCTCTGCTTTCCATGTTTCACATTGGGCGGGGCTGAGCCCTCCGTATGTACTGCACCAGGGATGTGTGATATGATGATACGCTGTGTGCAGTACATACGGAGGGCTCAGCCCCGCCCAATGTGAAACATGGAGAGCTATTTTGTGCACTGTTACATCTATAGACTAGAATTTAATTCGGACAATCATTGTCTAATTTTCATAGTAAATGGGTTTGTGAGGTATCACTGGATAGTAAATGTGCAAGCCAAGTCTCGATGTAAGACTGTGCAGTAAACCCAGGTGTTTTAGTTAAAGGCGTGGTGTCACCGAGACCCTCAGGACCTCATTAGTTGCACTCTTAATAAACACTCTAGAGATTTGCTGCATTAAAGACTTGAGATATAATTGAAGCTTTGGCGTCCAGTTCTCTGGCCAGTGTTTTCTCTGAATTTTTTCTGCATCTATGGCTTACTCACTAGAGTGAGGCAATATCCCCTGACAGTTTGTTGTTGAACGAGTTACACATATTAAAGTTTTAAAGGATAATCAAACCAGAGTAAACAGGATGCAGGCTCAAGGTGTGACAGTTTGAGTCAAATCCTAGTTTATTATTTTCAGGTCTTTTTCCCTCCCTGCAGAGTCATGACCGCTGTAGAAATGTTTAATAACTAGTTGTGAGGGAGGAAGCCAGGAGATTTATTTTTCCAGCTGAGTTATGATCACTGTTGAAATGGATAATAGTTATTTGTAAGGCAGGATGCTGGCACAGTGGACACAGCTTGAATTCCCTTTTTTACACAGTGAAGTTTTATTTGTATAAATTGAGGCCACACCTTTCTCTTTTCCTTCCTGACAAGGTGCACTTAATATTGTAAAATGATTTCATGGATGAAAAGCTATTGTAAAATTTCTCATAGATGTCAAGCAGATTTATCAGATGTGATACAGTGTCAGTTTTATCAGGACAAGGCTTAACATGCCTTCTTTTTTTAACCTTGTATGTTGTTTATATTCCATACAAACATTGACTATTACACATTATTTCATATCTGTTTCATGCCAATTACCAATCTACCTCAAGACATTTTGTATACAGGGTCACATATATGGGATACTTATGATATATCGGCAGAGCTTTGGACTAATTTGACTAGTTTACTTTATGATGCCATGTCCAAAAAAAAAATGTTTAAAACCAGTTTCATGTTTTATTCCCTCAGACACGTTGCTTCCTTCCTGTCTGTGTTCAAACTGCTGGTGATTGGGCTGATTATTATCGGCAGAGACCCATTCGCCCTCTTTGGTATGCAAGCCCCAGGCATCTGGGAGTGGGGCCAGGGTAATAAGGTAAGGTTTCCTGCACCTATAGGAGTGAGTACAGCTCTCAGCCCATGAGTTGACTGAATTGACTCTTCTTCTCCACGTGCAATATTCTTGTTTTTATTGATTGATTGAATTTATTATATTTATTTATTTATATATGATCTGTGATTGAGCGTGATGTGAATCCGCTATTTGTGGCACCTAACAGAGCAGCACTTTTAATTTCGTTGTATTGTTCGGAATAAAATTGCAATAAAGACACTTTGACTTGATGAGGGCGCTTTCACTGTTTCACTGTAATGTCTATGTGTAACTGTGTGAAAGGGCGTAGTCAGGGTTGATGCCACTGAACATTTGTTTTGTGGGTAATCACTACTGATATCACACAGAAACACAGCTTAAACATAGAAATGTAGGAGCATGGGCTTTAGTTTGGCTTTGCTTCTAATACAGTTTCATACACACTGCCAAGTAAAACTTGAACCCATGGGATTTCATTAGCTGTTGATTCTAGGTCTTCATGTTGTGACGTTGAGTATTGTTTGGCTTGGATCAGTTATCCCCAGGGTTAGGGTTACATGCCAAAGGCTCAGAGGGAGAATGGTCAATCATTGTTTACATTGCCTATCTGCAGATGAAGATACCTGTTTTTTAACAGAAAGCTCAGGCTGATAAAGGGTATTGTGGTATGGTCGCCAAATTGATAAATGACATAAAATGCTGCATTTGCATACAGAATAGCTAAAGGCTTAGAAAGCATTTGGCTTGGACTTGATTTGCTAATAAATCAGCTTTGTTGTATCTAAGCCCCAACCTGGTTGATAACAGAGCTACTGTGAGGGTCTCCTGGTTTGTGTGTACATTTAAAGCAGGCTTAAGTATATTTACAGAATTAGTTTTGATAATATTTGGTGGAATTCTCCTCACATTCCAACAGCGATCAAAGGCCTTGAGAAAACAAATGCGGTCTCACCGACTCCCAGGCCCTATAGTTTGCCACATCATAATCTCACTGTTCCCTAATCTCATCAACTAATAAGCACTGCTCTGTGTGAGACAGTGTGTATACGTCACACACGATGAGTCCATTTCTGACTGAAATTCAAACTGCAGTGAGAAAGCAAGTGTTGCTGTAGAGGAAACAAAACAAATGTACCAGAAAACCTGTTTTTATAGGTTACTTTTTACACACACTGATCAAAATCCAAACCGGGCTCACTAACCTAATGTCTAATCTGCGTGGTGAAAAACGATTGACATTGTCCATTTAAAAAGTAAAGCACAAATGATAGGTGTTGTTTTTAATTGATATCTGTATTGAGACAAAATAAAATTGTAAAAACAAATCATTGTGGCAGTATTTGTCTGCTGATGTGTCAGTTGGGCTCGTTAACAGTGCTAGCTGAGATGTGGCCTACAAATTTCAAAAATCAAATTGTCAAAATTAAGACATTATAAGGTGTTTGTTGCAGTGATGGCTAATCTTGACAAAAAATCATTTTTATAAGCAACCTTTCAACTACCGATTGGTGTTTTTAACTAAAATGCACGTAATTTTGAATTGTTGCTCATCACTTTGACTTTTATTGAATAAACTCAACTTAATGTGTCAATAGAGCATCAGTTTTAGTCTGTGGACATTTGTCCTTATTGTTGTAATACTAAAACTGTATCTGTATCTATCTTTTTGTGATCCATTGAGCAAGCATGATGCAAAGAAAACCAGTTTAAAAAAAAAAAAGAAGAAAAATGTTTGTTTGTTTTGAAACCTTCTAACCTTGCAGAACCTTCTAACTCAATTCCTCTCATGCTTCTTGCAGATATATGCCTGCATGATGGTGTTCTTCCTCAGTAACATGATTGAAAACCAGTTAATGTCCACAGGAGCTTTTGAAATCACATTAAATGGTGAGTTTATGATTCCCAATATGGACTTACAGAGCTATAATAAAGGAAATATGGTAACGATAACACGTAAAACATTTTCTACAACCTGTAGTGCTATTTTATATAATTACCTCTCAGATTGAAGCTAATAAGATTTTCAAGGCATCTTTGTAATATTATACTAAGTTGTGTGGACAATGTGTAAAGTGAGTGTTGTCTTTCTACAGATGTGCCAGTGTGGTCAAAACTGGAGTCAGGTCATCTGCCCTCCATGCAGCAGCTTGTGCAAATCCTGGACAATGAGATGAAAATGAACGTTCACATGAACACAAGACCACACCACCATTCCTAACCCTACTCTTCACTTACCGGCTGGAGCTAAAAGCCCCTCCATGTAAGTTCCGTTGTGTACATGAAACAATGCAGTCCTCTTCTGAGTTAATATATTTCTTATTACAAGTGAGATGTATTTGCCAGTGAAACACTCTTCTTATAATCTACCCTCACTCTTCTCCTGTTTAGGTTTGAGGTGGGTTTCTCACTGGGCTGTGAAGTGATGTTTATGAAGGTCTGCGCTGAAGGCAGGAAGACTGCTAGCACAAACTGGATGCCCCCATCACTCTTCACCTTGCCCCTTAGAGACATCCCGCCCCTGACGCAAGAGTGGGATCCATGGCTACGGTGCCAGCCATTCTGTCATTTTCTTGTACTATTCATACTACTGCAGATTTCATCCAGGTGACATCAGTTGGTCCCATAAGAAGAGATTTAACATTAATTCTTATAGTCTTTAACTTGTTGCATATTATTGATCTATGTGAATAAAATTCAAAAATATTGTCATTTGTACCACTGAGCCAAACGTAGAATTTTAAGTTTTTTGTTGTAAAAGTAGCTAAGCCATGTAGAAAATGCAACACTTAAAATCTGTTCATCACTGTTGTGAAAATAACATTGGGGAATTGTGTCTTGGTATGATTTCTGAATAATTTTTATATTTACAGAACTTGGAGGAAGCTAAGACAATTAATAAAACATTGTAACTATTTAACTGAAGTATTGTTGTGGTGTTAAGGTTTACTGATCCTTGACTATGATGGAAATGAATCCTAAATGAGTTAAATATAAACACATGTTTAGTCTTCAAAGGGACAGTACGCTGAAGTGGATAATATGACAACTCTCACCGGTTGTCCCCTTATGATTTGAGATAGTTCAGTTAAAGAAAATCTGCTGAATAGCTTAAAGATCCTGCTGTTGGTTTTTCTTTAAGCAGATAACCTGCTTGATTCTAGTTAAGCCTTGAGTGCTGTTAGTGTCATTTTAAAGCCATCTGCTCAACTTAATATAATTAGGAAGAGCTGAGGCCCTATGCTGATCTCATTACAGATCTGAAACAGATTAGACATGAGTACAATGCAAGACAGTAAAATTAGGGCTACATCCAATTGGTTTATTTTGCTGACAAGAATAAACACTTCAGATTTTCCATCTTTGCATGTAATGGAGAGGTTTTGTATTTTCATTGAAGCCACAGGACATGATCTCAAATACAGCACCATCCATAGGTGAAGAACAGCATGAGTTAAGTTTATTGTACCTCCTAAAATCACATGAACAGCTATTAAGTTGCTTAGAAGGAGCTGCGACTTTGGTTTTGCTTTGGGTGCTAAGAGATAAGAATGTTAACACACAAGTACTAATATACTGATATAATTTGCCTTTAGTTACTGAACTAAAACCTAAGTCTAAAAATTGAAAGATGTTTTAACTGGACTGTGGTATAACTTTATTCCTCTGTGCCCTCATCGTGACTGCAGAGCTGCTGTCAATATGTCACAGCATTCTTTATTACAGATACATCAGACATAATCCTGAAGGCATTTATGGATAAAAGCCTTGTCACTCTCACTCATCATCACATTAGCACTGATTTTCAGAAGTTTTCGGGCAAAAACCTGGAGGCTGGGGGCCAGTGTGGTCTTCAGCAGCTGGGAATGGGAGTGTCCTGTCAGGCTCTGGTGAAGATGCTGAATGACCATGTGGATTTTAATCCTGGCTGCCAGTACTAAGACCTCCTCTTTCAATATTGATTTTCCCGCAGTAGGCCTTTCACTTGTACATTTACACTGGAAAGAAGTTAACTTTTCAAAAGGTATTCAAGTACATTGTAATGAGTAGCATGTATTAAACCCAGAGGCACAGTTTCTGCTATAAAATAATAATAATAATTTATATAGACTGTGTAGGTGTGCAGAAATTAGTGTAAAATAGAAATAAATGATCATTACCTGAGAACAGCAGGCGCCCACACTGAATCTTGCCTGCTGACCTCCAGCCAGGAACGAGACAAATACTTGTTCCTTGCCCAGGACTCGGACCCCAACAGTTTTATTGAGGGACAGGAAGACAGGAAGCAGAGGAGTGGGAGAAAGGTTCAGATTGCTCCAGCTCCACCGACGTACTCTTCCACCTGTCTCATCCAAACACTGACCGCCTGATCTGTCTAAGGTCAGCCTGCAACATTAACACACACAAACACATATGCATAACACACACTATAGGTCATTGTCATTGTCTGTCAGCACATGGATGGCAATGGCTATTATGACATTTACTTACTACTCAGTCACTTTAGTCATGAAATACAACTTTGAGTATTAAATAGCCCAATTTATATTCCCCTAAAGATGAAATAATTGAATAAATGAATTATGCTACTGTATTACTATATTTATCGCCAATATAATAATCATACATATCAAATATTGAAATGATCATATACGTTGCTCTGTACCATATGTTTCCATTGCTGTAGTAACATGTCGCCCTGCCATCAGACTGGAACACGGCTCTGATTGGTTGGTTGGGGGCATGGCAGTCATACACGATGCAGACCTTTCCACTCTCTTTGGTGACCACGATAACAAGAGCCAAGAGGCCTGAGGGATAACTGTTGCCATGACGATAAGGATGGGAACACCACCCACTAAAGACTACAAATTGCATGGCACAATTCTGTATAGGCGTTTGATCTTCATGCCAAAACTTAAAAAAAAAATCTATGATAAAAATATAAAACATTATTATATTTAATCTGAGTGGATACAAGACCTGAGCAGAACTGTCAGGGAACAGGGTGAGAAATTTCATGCCATTGGAATAATACTTCTGTAGGAATCCTCCATCATCCTGTGAACATATATAAAATACATATTTATATGTCATGTTGCATGCAATGCTCATAAATATCAGAAATAATACTTAAAACATCTACATTATATGCTTTGTGAATTGATCAGACACAGTTTGGCCACATGGGGGCGATATTAAGATTGTATATCAGTTGTAGGCAAATAGTGCCTCCTGACAAAAGCTGGAATTTTGACTCTAATAATTTGCATCAGAACCTCCACATAATTCATCTGAAATCTACTGCAGGTAACAAAATATTTACAAGGCTTGTGTAAATCCAAATCATTATGTTACTTGTATTGTTTACCCACCAGAGGAGAGGCATTAATACCTTGGTTGCATATTCCATAACTTTAGTAGTTATTTGGCCATGACAGATGTATTTTTTCACACATAAATAGGTGGCAGTTGAACAGAAATGGTGTGTTGACACTATTTTATCCTAAGGCAACAACAAGGATAACAATGGTACATTCAGTCAACAGTGAATGAAGCAGGCCACTTTGTGTGCATAACGGAGTATGTCTCTAGTCTCAAAATGCAGTACAGAACATACAAATCAAATTAAATGACTATTAAAATAAGCTGAAATGTTGTCCCATCATTTATGAATAGGAAAATGACAACTGCTTGTAGATACAACCATAAGAAGAAGAAAAAATACTCTACAAATACAGTCTTTCAACTGCACCACTTTATAGTCCTCCAATGAAAAATCCTTGAAAATCCTTGGTTGAAATTAATTGTTGACCCCTGTTGTATATTACAGATTATGGCTTCTATTGAAAGGTGTCAGTGTTGAATAATTATGTCAGTGTTGGTGTTGACTGTAATTAGACAAACAGTTTGGTGTCATGGATACCTGATGATGACATAAGCCAAATTGAAATGCCTTGTGGTCACAAAAATGGTCCAACACCTGCTCCTCTTCCTCTTTTATTTTCAAAGTGTTTTCAGTCGTGTTTTCAGGATACACTGTCAAGCATCTGTCTCCTGTAGCACAAGAGAGCCGAAAGCTGAGGACCTTTGACGTCAGGGCAACTAAACAATAGCACAAAGATAACTGTATCAGTCTCACAAAGCTATTTAAGGTCCACTTTCTTTGTTTCAAAATGAATTTCTGTTATTTATCGGATGAACAGATTTAAAATTGTGTGTATGCGTATGTTCCTCACTCAGTAGTTACTCACAGGTGTCTGCTGTAGGAACTGAATAATCTTCCTCAATCCCCAGTTCGGATTGTTCTCTGAGGAAAGATATAGGTCACATTGCTCTTGGCATCAGTGCTATGAAGTTATGTTAAAATAACTATTTTACAGTCTTTGTTTTTCTATGTATTTTATAGAAGGTGAAAACTTTTTAAATATACTCATTTGTACCCAAGTCCACTTGGTAAGTCCACAATAAATGTGTTGTGATCCTCCATCTCCCTGCCTTGCAGCTCCTCTAACTCTGTGTTTGACTTTTCTTCCCCTGTTCTCCTACTGCTAGTCCCCAGGTCACTTCTCCCCTCAACCAAACATCTCTGCTTCACCAGCATTTTATACAGCTGCTCACGCCAGGCACAGCAGAAGAGTGGGAGTGCCTGAGTTGGCGAAAAGGACACACACAGAGAAAAAAAAAATGCAAAAAATACAAAGAGTGCAGCACCACATGAGCTACACTGGGTGAGTTTCTTTACATTCAACATATGTCCCACCTGAATCCCCTCTGTCCATGTTAGATCCAGTGAAGGTCTGGCATTTCCCCCGCAATACTCGCATTTTACTGAATACTTTGATGGAGGCTGGGACTGGGAACGACAGTTTTAAAGCCAGCTAATTAGCAAAATGCTGAAAATCAATATTTCTGTAGATAACAATAAGTAGAAATTCAATCTCCGTACCACTGGAGGAATGGTTGCTAAGTTTAGCCTGTGGTTGTCAGACTCACGATTGTACCTCAGGACTCCTGCTGCTCTGATACAATGGGTGGGTGGATCACCGACAGACAGTGGACAGCCCTCATGTATCCTCTTACCAGTCTCAGATTAAAACACAAATCAAATAAAGAAGATAATTCATTAATAAACTCAATGATTCTTGATTAAAACATGGGGAGTGAGAAGGAAAATTGATTAATTTCTAATACTTGATCTGTCTTACATGGTCATCCAGGACACAAAGCGGCTCACTGAGATCTAATGAAGTAGCAGAGGCACCTAATGGTAAAACAAAAATGACTGTAGTATCCTTAAATTAAGTCCCACTAAAAGAAGTAAGCCAGAATAAGACAGTCCCTTAAATATTCTGCTTTCCCCCTAATGATTTCTTTTTCTTTATGCATGCAGCAGACTCACATGGAAAGCTCATCTTTTTCTCTATCCTGCTAACTACAGGTGTGAAGTTGCCTTCCAGGACAGAATAACAGCATTCACTTCTTGCACAAAGTTTATCCGCTGTTAAATAATTCAATGAAAAAGAGACAAAAACATATTAAAGACTTTAAAGCCAGTCTCTCTATCAGCCTCTCAACCACACATCTCTCTAAAATATACAATTATGAGATAGAAAATGAGACATAGAAAGGCCAATTTGACAATAAAATGCAAAAGTAATGCTTTATTTAAAATAAGATGATGCAATACTGCTTGTCCCCTGCTAAGCTTCCAGTTTTAAATATACAGTAAAACAGCACATAAAAAGTAGCAAAAGAATCAGTCGAAGCCAGGTTGTATATACACTCACCTCAGTGCTAGTCAAATATTTGTCAAGGCTTGTTGTCAGTAACCTTGGAGATGAAATAATTGTCTTCAGGAATGTGTAGGTGTAGCAAGGCTACCTACTGCCAGCTGCTGGCTGACTGGTTATAATAATAATAAAAATAAAATTTAAAAAACCCATTGTACACGCAATTATGGATACAGTGCTGACTGTACACTCCCTTAACCTGGTCTGCAGAAAGGGAGATCCTGAAACAAACAAACAAACAAATCAGATTTAGTTGGATTTAATCTAAATGTATTTCTTTAATATCTCCAAAGTAGATTCTCTCAGTATGTGAACTTGGCTATTCAGTATCATTTCTTTAAGTATGAATGTTTGAAAACCAGGATGCCAAAAATCAGGAATATTTTAAGGTGGATTTGGAGAAATCCAGTTTATAGAAAATCCAGTTTATAGAAAGACAGTTTATAAAACCAAGAAATAGACAAAACAATCTCACCTAAAAGTCCATTTAGTCGCTGTTCTGGAGTGTCATCAGCAGATGGGGTTTGTCCAGTTGTCATGGAAATGTAAGTGTTCAAATTTCCATTTACATCTCAGCACTTGTTGAGCTTCAAATTAAGCAGTTGACAAAACAACCTCAGCTCATGGTACATTTAGTAGCTTTTCTTGAGCCCTTAATTCATATTGCATTATCATCATCAAGTCAAGAATGAACTCTGGAGTTCAACCAGGAAATTGATTTTTTTTAGGGTTCTTTTTTAAAGCACTGTGCTTACTTTTACAAATTTCAGCTCAGAGAAAACATGTTTAGGCTAACACTATTTCTCCAAAAGGTGGCAGAGAGGTTGCATGGTTGTGTTTAGCTTTTTGTCATTTACAGATATTTGTTTTCAAGAAAGTTATTTGAATTTGAGTTCAGTTGCTGTGATATATGTTTGTTCAATGTTTTGTGTAGATTGGCTTTACTTCGTCTGGGGGTCAAGCAAACTCCACTCCTATTTATGTAAAAAAAAACAAAAACAGGTTTAACAAAACTTTTCCAATTTTTCAATCTTTTATGGGGGGTTACTAAAAATGTACAGACAGACAGAAACATATAGAGCAGATGGGCATCCAATGTATTTAACCATGTTTTATAACTCCTAGCAGTAAAAATTTTCTGCAGCAGTCTTAAATAAGTCATTGGTTCAAAATCAGGTTTTCTGCAATTATCAAAGTTATGAAAGTATCAAGCCTATATCAACGTTTTGTGCTGTTGAAAGAACCTGAATAGAGCAGGTTTTAAGGAAAAGGGGCTAACTACTTTTTAAAAACTTTTTCTGTACCATTTAGATAAGTTTTAAATATATATTATGGACAGTGAAATCTGCAGCCTTCAGTCTATCAATATTTGGAGTCCATAAGCTTGCTTTTCCTCCTTTTCTGTCTCATGACCTTGTGGAAACCTTGATATTGTAGGCTACAAAGGTGGAACCAATGCATAATGATTAGAGGAAAATCAATTAACCTACTTATCTCAGCTTGTGATTGGTTGATTCAGCACCTGCTGTAACTAAAATAGCTGTGCCAAAGCAGCGACTCTCAGCTCGTAACATTTCCAGGAGTCACAGCCAGAACAGAATGATGCGAAAAAGGAAAAACGTCACGGTTTACTTGGCCGTAGCTGTTAGTCTAACATGTTATTTGGCGCAGATGATAGACTGTTACCGACTGAGGAAAACAGACAGGCGAAAAGACGCGGATGCGGCCAAAATGATAGGTGTCCAAGAGGGGAAAATAGTGTTCGGGAAAGTATTTGAGAAAGGATTCAGCCTCGAGTCTCAAGTCATTGACGAGAACAAATCATCAAACGTTCCTGTGGAGGATGGCACTGCTTATCAAGCGGACTTTACAGGTAGGAAACTGAACAGTTTGACTGCATAAACTGTTTTTTGTTGCTGTTGTCCTTTTTTGAGTTTGCCTGATCTTGATCTTGAGTTGCATGTGTAGTCCGTTAAATTTCAAAACTACATTGCCATAACTCCTCAGTTGCCATGCAGATGCATACTTGTGTCTAGTACTGGTTGTTACCCTCTCTAACTTTGTTTTTGCTCATCAGGCTGGTTTAAAGGCCAAACACAAGATGCCAGTAACAGAGAAGCATCATGGAAGCGCATGGCACCTTCTTTGCAGTGTGGTGCGGAACAGATGAAGTTCAGAGCTGTTGGACCACGAGCGTCACGGTTGGCAGTCGAGCAAGGTTCAAGTAACAGTCTATAAGTCTAAGCTAGTGGCCTTTTCTACAGTTTGAGTCTTCATTTTAAGAAAAATTGGCTACAAGTGTTACTAAAGGATTGCTCCATCTCTGTTAACTGTTACAGTAAGCTATGATAGTGAGCCAATATTCACAATAGGCCTACTGGGAAACTGCAGTGGCTAAATGGCATTCACTCATTAATTGTACTTGTGCATTTCTAATGATAAAATAATCAAGTAAGACATGTTATCTGTATAATGACACGCGTAATTTTTTCCACAGGAAATGCAACTTCAATGGCTCTGTCCCAGGTCCCTTCAACCTGTGGCTACAGTATGCAGAGGAACTCCCTTGCACTTGTAATGTTAGTTCCATATGATGGCTGCAATATGGTCCAAGAGGTAGGTATATAGATATATCCTTATTTCCTGAGAGCAAATATGCAAGAAATTGCTACATCACAATGTCACTCATGCATTCAATAGTAACCTTTTAACTGGTTTGACACTTTCTGTGGTCTTTCTCCAAAGGCTGGATATTATGTGCTACCAATGCGTTGGCAGGGAATTCCAGTCTCACTTTGGTGCCCCAAACCTGCTGCTGCTACCACAACTGCTACCACAACTGCTGCCACACAAAGCCCAGCCCCCAAGACATCTGGGAATCCACCATCAAACCCTCAGGTGTCTTACATCGGCATGAACCCATATGGCGCAAATCCCGAAATTCTCCCACCCTTTTTCTTACAACCTTATCAGTACCAATCAGTGGTAGAATCTACAACGGCTACAACTACTACTACTACTACTACTACTACTACTACCAAGAAACCTGAAATGTCCAAATTTCCACACCCTCCCAATTTCTTCCATTTTCATCCTTACCACGTCAAACCTCCTGTCATGACACCGGCACCAACTACCACTACCACTAAATCAAGTCCTGCTGCAGAGCCAGCAGCCACAGTTCCTGCCCATATCAAGCCTTACTCTCTCTACCACCCAGTTATCTTCAATCCATATCACTGGCCTCCTCAAAGGCATCTGCCAATGACCACCACACCAGCGAGTACCACCACACCAGCGAGTACCACCAAACCCACTACTGAAGTGACTGAAGCTAATCCACAGTTACCACAGTTTCCACCAAAAATGCCTTACGTTTTTCCATTTTCTCCCTTTAACTGGCCCCCAGTCTCCTTTCCAAAAGACGCCACACCAGCAAGTACCACACCAGCAAGTACCACACCAGCAAGTACCACACCAGCGAGTACCACCAAACCCACTACTGAAGTGACTGAAGCTATTCCACAGTTACCACAGTTTCCACCAAAAATGCCTTACGTTTTTCCATTTTCTCCCTTTGCCTGGCCCCCTGTCTCCTTTCCAAAAGACGCCACACCAGCAAGTACCACACCAGCAAGTACCACACCAGCAAGTACCACACCAGCGAGTACCACCAAACCCACTACTGAAGTGACTGAAGCTATTCCACAGTTACCACAGTTTCCACCAAAAATGCCTTACGTTTTTCCATTTTCTCCCTTTGCCTGGCCCCCTGTCTCCTTTCCAAAAGACGCTACACCAGCAAGTACCACCACACTAGCGAGTACCACCAAACCCACTACTGAAGTGACTGAAGCTAATCCACAGTTACCACAGTTACCACAGTTTCCACCAAAAATGCCTTACGTTTTTCCATTTTCTCCCTTTAACTGGCCCCCGGTCTCCTTTCCGAAAGACACGACACCAACTACAACCACAACAACTCAGAAAACTGACCCTCAACAGAAACAATCATACGATCCCCATCAATATCCATACTTTTTGTATCAAAGTCATTCAGTTTAGCCTAATGCAATGCTGAACAGTTGTAATAATAAATGGTTTGAATAACTCATGTGGCGGTGTCCAATCATTGATTACTTGCTGGAATTCATTGGATGTTGGCGAGGAAACGCTGGTGCTCTTAGGTATGTAGATGAGGTTGATAGTCAATACTGAACAGTCTTAAAACTTGAAGGCTATTCAGGTGCAAAAAAGTTTAATATTGGAAGGTAACACTGGACAAAAATTGTGGTGAAATGGACATTTCACACTGACATTTTGGATATCCAAAATTAAACTGGAGTAAAATGACAATGGTTGAATCTAAAATTTGAAAGCAGGCACAATGATTATGATGCAGTCCTTGTGTGCAAAAGCTTGGCAGAAAGGACTTTACTTTCTGTCAAAAGTAAATTGAGTGATTTGTGAAAACTGAATTAACATTTAGGTGTAATCTGTCATTTTTAAACTGTGCCAAGTAGAAAAGCCAACAACTGACTGGTAGCAGTGCACCTTGCACAACCAATGAATCTAACAGTATCCATCTATACCTCATGTAATATGTGCAATAGACTGTGTAAATAGCTCTTAAAGTATTATTTTTGTCATATTTGACTTCTTATTGCACCAAGGGAAGAGAATCCCAAACAATTTCATGACACCTGTTGTACAATGACAAAGGATATTTTTCTATTCATACACTATTTACTAGGGGTTAGGACCAGACCAAACTGGTGTTGAAGCACAGCATTTAAAAGTGCACTGCTGTGGCAGTATGAGAACAGATCTGAAGCCTGAACGATCTGTTTTCCAGCATCTTTGTATAATACAGGAAGACAAACCTATCTATAGAAAACACCTCTGGGTGTCATCCTGCCCCAACTCACAGCATGTCAGTCCATGGTGAGAGAGGAGTAAAGCTGCATTAAAATAGTCATCTGTTTCAAAAATGTAAATATTTGCAGGTTTTGAAGTTTGACTTGAAATGTGGATACAGATTTTGCCTTAAGTCTCTTGTGTTGGCTCAGCACTAGACATTACAAAATGAGACAAGCGATGTCTTCTTAAATTGTTATTTTCTACCTCAGCAGTTCTTTCTGTGATCTCAGCCTACACAGAACTCTCTAAATGTTTTATTTCTTTCTCCTCCTTTACTAGTTTCTTTGGCTCTAATTTGGGCCAATAATGAAGATTGAATATTATGTTTGTTTCCATTGTCAGAGGGGCTTTGCAGAGTACTCAATGTGTTACAGTAATAAACACAATGAAATGGTTCTTAACTCATACATGTCAAAAATAACAAAAATAAAACATAATTGTTCCCTGGTCTTTTATAAAATATATCTATATGAAGGTAAGGAATGCCACATTTATAGGATTGACTTATGTTAATTTATAATGTAAAATGAATGTCTACTTTAAAAAAAGAACGATCCGATTGTTTCATATCCCACCCAATCCTATCGAAACGAATCGTTCCATTTTAAAATGTATTGTTCCTGAATCGGATTGTACCCCAAGTATCTAGATATGTAACAGATCATCTTGTATTGGAGAGATGCATACCCCTACTATTTACTGTATATTTTCATTCACTCTTGTTTTGTGTCTCAGGATCTTGAAGTAGTCAGCATGACCAAATATTACTGACTGCATAATGGTTCATATAGAGGGATGATGGGTCCAAACTTTTGACTAGTACTGTTCAAACTGGATTTACTAGATGAGGTATGGTTTGATACCAGAAACCATTCTTGAAACTACTGGGAATCAAACCTAAACTTGCATCCTGAATAAAGAAAAGATTACATCAGTAGTAAAGCATGAAATGTTCAAAAGGAAAGTCAATAAATATTGACGTAAGGAATGACTTGCAGATTTGTTTTAAGATAAAAAGTGAGTCTAAATAGGATTTTTAGAATTAATCCAACCTGCTATTTTTAGTGTAGCAAGCCAAAAAACACTTAAAACAAGGATAATACTTTCCTCCACCAACACTGACAGCCTACTATCATTGTATTTAATCAGAGAACAGAGAGTATGACGTATGAACCTTGTTGTAACTGTTTGTCTTTGCGAAAGTTATCCACTTTTGTGTCTTCGCCATTGTTACATGAATAAAATGAGTTTTGAGACAGAATTTAAAAAAATTCAAACATCCTTTCTATTATTTAATGTGTAGTCATACTATTTGCTCTGAATACATGTTCATAGCTTAATAAAACTTTTTTTTGAAATAAAAAAAACATACAAAATAAACAGAATCTAAATATAGGCCCAGTAGGCAGAATATACTTTAGTGCATAACGCCCAAAGATGTGTTGTCAGTCACAGAATAAAAAAAAACTCGATATAAGTATTTCTAAAATCTTATTTAGCTGATTTTTTTAAAACCTATTTTTTTCGCAGAGAATCAAAAGGATTTAATAGATATTCTGGTTGGGATACGGCACTGGCTGGAAATGGCTTCCAAATATCAAAAAATGTGAATCAAAATGTAACGGAGTAATAATACTCGGAGGATGCCTACAGGAATATTCATCCTCACAAAATACAACTTAAAATTATAGTGAAAAGATACAAGTAAAGCACCATCAAAGTACCATCACATGCCATACAAATGTCACTGCAGTGTGGAGTATATGGGCAAATTTGCACATCTTTATTTTCATTTAGTCAGAAAAAAGAACATGAATCACTGTTGATGGAAGGCTATATTTGTTGGCTGAAACAATCAGAAAAGTCAGAAAAATACTATTGCTGAATCTTTTGTGGTGACTTTTGTATAATGTTACTATAAATACATATTCATTTTGATTCATAGGTTGTTCTTTTTTTATATAACCTGACAGCAAAAATAACCTAACAGATACAGTATGTGTCCTATTTCACACCATATAAATGTTCAGAGCTAACTTCATGGACCTGAGGACAACAGAGGAATCAGACATCAAAGGCCCACCTGTGTGAGCCTAATTAACACAGGTGCCAGCAAAATGCATGTAATTGATTGATTACCTGGTGCCAAGATTTGCCCAGTATTAAAAGCAGTGATTTGGTTGGCTTGCTTCACAATAGTGTGCTATCCACCTGCTCTGGGTGTGTTGTGGCAGTATGGCAGGTGAAGATGGAAGGAGATGCAGATCACCTCAAACTGTGGCAGTCTTATTGCTCTTGTGCTCTCTTTTTCCTAGTTTACATTGCTTTCGCTGGCAAGGACTAGTCAAAAAAGCTAGACAGAACAGGGTGGTTGGTGAGGCCATGGTAATGGATGAAAGGACAGGAAGCATTCTCTTTAATGGGAAAGAGCTTAACTCCCAGCCAGGATCCCCCTTTGCTGCTGCTACAGAAAATGAAGAAGTGTTGCATGTTGATTTGGCTCAGTCAGATGGCACAGGTAAGATTTAGCTATTAATGCTCTGCTACTGACATACTCCATGCTAGCACAGCATACTACTCCTAATAATATTGCAGCATGATTCTCCATTACTAACACTGTATCTGAACATCTCTTTAAGGACCGTCTGAGCAGGTATCACCGGTACTGAGTGACATGGCACATGAAACGGCATGGAAGCACCTGAACCCTTCACTGCACTGTGGACAAAGCCAGATGAAATTTAAAGCCATGGGACCTGGAGCTGCTGCCTTACAGCTGGACATGGGTAGAATATTAATTAAAAAAATACAAGTCTACATAGCATAAACTATAAGCACAGAACAGGTTGTTGTAGAATAACTGTCTTCTCTCCCTCAGGCAATGCACGTCCCTTGCCTCTGATCCAGGTGCCTGAACCCTGTGGCTACTCAATACGGCAGAATGCACTGGGACTTGCATTAGTTGTTCCCTATGATGGCTGCTATGTGATACAAGAGGTATATAATTGCTTTGAACTTTAACCAGTATCTTTCATTTATTCCAAACATAATGATGAAGAAACTTTTAAAGCATTGGTGTCCCAAAAATGAGTGTTGGATGCACAGAATCAAACCCTGATTCCCTGTCACCAGTTTATTGCTACTTCAAGATTTTTTCATTAAGATTTTTGATTATTATATTTTGATGATAGCAAATCAAGTTAAACTTAACTTCCAAAAAAGCTAACATGTGGTGCTTGTGCTGTGCCTTGTGTTTAATCTTATTTCAGAATGGAAACTATGTGTTGCCAGTGAGTTGGCAGGAGACTCCAGTTACATTTACCTGCCCCATGTCACCAACTCCTGAAACACCTACTACAACTACATCTACTACAACTACGACTATGCCTACAACTACTGCTAACACTGCTAAGCAGCCTTCTTACATCTATGATCCTAGCAGTCTGTACCCTCCTCCTTGGCATTACCTCTATAACATGTATGTGATGACACCGGCACCAACCACAGACACTGCTTCACCAACAACTACTACTGCCAAGCCTGATGTAACCACAACTACCAAAAATGCAGAGAAACTCCCTCCAATGAAGCTGCCTGCACATTATCACTATCCTTATCACTATCCTTATCATCACCATTACCCACAAAACTTGTACTACCCTCTTCTAAATCTCCCAGTAATGACCACTACAACACCCAAACCCACTACAACACCCAAACCCACTACAACACCCAAACCCACTACTGGCGCAAAGATTCCTCAAGAACCACAAAAGCCCCATTACACATTGTATTATCCCTTCAATGTAGGACAACCATTTCCAGGATACCCATACAACCAAGTTATCCAGGATTTATATGGAAAGCCCTCACAACCCCAAGAGCCACAAAAAGTAGTGCAAAGTACTCAGATTCCAGAACCAACCACAAGTCCTACAACAAAACCAACAACTGTGCCTACAACCTCAACCACTTCTCCTACTACAACCTCAACCACTCCTCCTACTACCCTGTCAACAACTAAAGCATGCTCCACTACGACAAAACCTGGCAGCAGCTTTACAGGCCCAATGAATTCATATATTCCTTACAGTGACCTCCCCTTTGCTGCATACGCTTCAGTCAGGGCTAGAAAAATCCCTGGCCAGTACATGCCTGAAACTGGCTACAAATCTGGACTCCAGGCTCAAGCACACCCAGATGTGGG
The DNA here is from genome assembly GCF_027409825.1 of Scomber japonicus. Lineage (NCBI taxonomy): Eukaryota > Metazoa > Chordata > Actinopteri > Scombriformes > Scombridae > Scomber > Scomber japonicus. Next base: position 17,147,735 of record NC_070589.1, on the reverse strand, counting down.
CATGGACTACTGGCAACCTTTGCCCAGGTTTCTGCACTCAACAGGTGAAGACTATCCTCAATTTGACTGGTAAAACCTACAACCTAAAAAATGAATCAAATGGTAAGGACCACTTGTAAATGTGTTGCATTGATGGCTCTTTGAGTTTAAAGTTGCTCAATTATAACTGTCTTTGCCTTTCAGGGATTGGTGTAGCTGAGTGTTCAATAAAGGTTTTAATTTGAACATGGTCTCATTTGAGCTTCGTTCTTAATGCAAATGCTGTATTTGCCTATGTCCCATGTAGATCCACTTAATGGTAGGCATTTTACAACTTAGACCTTAAGAGATCACAGATGACAAAAGTTGATGGTCAAATGGCTAATTTCTTTCTCTAAGAATCACTTAAAAGTGATTAATGTCCAGTATACATTTTAGTTGCAGGAAACTTTTAACTAGCAAGTTGGAGACCAAGCTTGCCTTGGGGAAACTGAGTTCACCAAGAACTGACACATCAAACTGTACACTAAAAGCTTCACAAAACTACTGTTCATGACATGGCTGTGTTAAAATATTTATAATCCAGGCAATATTAAACCCAAAGTGTGCCTAGGACACAAAGTTTTGCTACAAATGGCAATAATCTCACAGGTCTCAAACATGATTTGCTGCCTGCCAAACAGGCTGTTGCCTGAAAATTGTCCTGACATGATGCCCAAGTAAATGCTGCCAGCTTTCAGTTGCTCTTCTGATCATAAATGTACATGTTTTGAAGCTCTAATGAAAGGTAGTACAGAACATCTGGAGTATCACACAGGACTGATTCAGCTTGTGGCCTCATCCTGTGCTCAATTTTACTCTACATGAATTCATCTTGACCCAGGTTGGATAATAGACTAAGTTCTTACTGCTTGCTGAACCAGCCAGAGGAAGACTAGTTCTAGCTGACAGCTTGGAGATGGGATGTTACAGGGGGGAAACCATTTTTGGGTGAGGGGGGGTATATAAATGTGTTTCCCTTTTACTTTAATTTTACTTCTAATTATTTTCTATGAAACCTCTTCCCTCTTACATCTCTTATGGTGTGCACATACCCACCCCATTCTGTCTGTTCCTATATATTTCCACATGGTGCTCTTTCCTCTGGGCATTGCTGTGACGTTACACACAAACACACAGATCTACACACATCACTGAAACTAAGCCACACGTGACAGACGTGTAATACTGCCGTCTGAAAGCAGGGATGTGCGTTTGTGTTTTCTCCTTTTCATGTATTACTGTTCTTGTATGTCAACCGTTTGGATGTTGCCAGGCATTTCGCTCCAAGAACTATTCTAAAGAGAAAGAAATCCTAAAATCCATTCTTGTGATAATCTTATTGTATCCAGCATGGGAGAAGGAGATGTCCTATTTAATTGCAACTTCTGCATTTTTGTATCTGAAGGAGTAGTTGCATGTCTACAATGAAGGTGGGTGCTATGTACAGTATGACTTTACCTATATATTTAACAGGTGATTAGAATTTAGGATGTTATACTTTGCCATCTTTCCAGTTGATGTTTGGCAGAATGTTTTTTTTTCGTTTAACTTCTGTTCATATAGCATAAATGAATAAAATAAGACTGAACAATCACAGAATAAAAATATGGGATAAATGTTTAAAATATTGATAGAATTCTATGTTTAAGACCTGATTTATCTTATCTGTATGATCACAGGGAAGATAAAGAGTCCATGTAAATCAAAAGACGGATACTTCCAGCATACAAGAGGTTGATTTTGGTCAGAGATCTGTGTCCTACTGCTGATTATCTTCTGTCCATTTCTAGCCATATTCCCAGCTATAGTCCCTCCTCTAACCCTGACATTTGTTCCACCCACTCCAAACTGTTTGTGTCTATGGAGGAGGACTACAATGTGCACATAGATGAGGAAGAGGAAGGTGAAGTATTCATGAGAGAGGCCACAGCAGACCATTGGTGGATGCACTGTGGAAATGATGACAATGGTGATGATATACAGCATCAGAGATGTGGAAAGGGGCGAATGGTAAACAGCCGAAGTTGGGCTGAGGAGCTCCAGGACATCTTTGCACCACAGACAGAAGACTGTTATAATGGAGGGCGAACAGGACTGTCCAGCATTTCTGTGAGTGATTGTCTTTATCTCTCTGTCTGTCTGAGCATTACAAGCACTGAACAACTCCTTCTGAGTCAATTTGATCTCACAAATTCTTCTACATCGCTTAAGAAAACAAACTAGGAGAAGAGCAAAAAAAAAATTATTCAGTACAAGTCCAGGTTTCTAAAAAAAAAGACTTTTTAAAATAAATAGGAAAAACACAAACCAGTCAAACATCATGATTAAAAATTAAATAAATTGGCAAAAGCTGATAACAATATTCAAATAACAGCATTTATAATCCCAATCTATCTGGTTTATACAGTATATCCATACAGTATATGATGAAAATGGTGGAGACATTGCTCATAAAGGAAATGCCTGAGGACAGAGAAGCTGTGGATATTTGGCCACTGATGCTGATGAAGGATGAAAGATGACTCAAAATGTTAATGTGACACAGCACTGTGGGAAGTAGGTATGTGTGTACATGTAGTTGTGTTTCTGTATGCACGTGTTGGCATGTGCATCCTGCTCTTTCTTGTCTCTCTTAACGGCTCATCACACTTGAATCTGTGGAGCAGTGGATAGATTCTTCTAGGAGACAACACAAACAGATAATGTGCGATTAAAAATTCTGTGCTCCGCTTTGGGCCAATGAGCAGATGCAGACGCCATGTCAGTGTTACTCAAAAGTGCTGACATTTATTAGAGGAGCTGTTATTGATCAGCTGCAGCCTCCTTAATGGTTTTGTTTTCCAGTGTCTTATTTATCAGACTATGTTTAGCTCAGCCTTTTAGTCTGCCATGTGGTTCACCCTTGCTGTGCAGCCATTAATCTGCCCTTATTTCTTGTATATCTGTATGGTCTGTCTATTCGTATCAGGACACAGCTTTCTAGCAGTCACCATTTGTTACTTTCCTTTCATTAAAAGAAAGATGTAGGGGACAAGCCAGGAAAGAGAAAGCGTTTGAGGAAGAAAAGATAACAGATCTGGAGAGCAGTGGCAGCTCTGAGCAGCTCTGCTCCACACTATATCTGTCCCTCCCCTCCCTCCTGTGTTTCTCTCTCCTCCTCCTCCACTTCCGTCTCTTCCCACTCTTATCTCTCCTGCTCCTACATTCCCCCTCCTCTCTCTGTTGCCTTTCTCCCTCCCTCCCCTCACTGCTCTCTCTTCCCTCCCTCCATCCCTCCCACCCTCACTCTCCTGCACGGAGCTGCAGTATATGAAAGGGTCTCCTGGGTCTAGCTTCACTGCAGTGTAGAGAAGGGCAGGGCGGCTGTTCAGTACGATGCGCTGAAGGATGGTGCATCAGGAAAAACGCGTTTACCAGGTGTGTGGATCCGTGTTTGTATGTGTTGTATGTGTAATTGTGAGGTGTAGCATGTCGGAGAATATTTTCAGGTGTACATGATAGGTATCCATCATGGGTGTGTTGCTGTGGATGAATCAGCCATACTGGACGAGTGGATATGTGATTGTAGGGGGTTGTGGGTGTGTTCATATATGGTCTTCACCTGTTTATCTCTGTCTTTAAACATATCTGTAGTAAAATTTAGCAGTAAGTAAGTAATTCCATGTCTAAATTGATGATGATAATAGAGTGTGTTATCTTGGGTTTCTTATAGATACAAATGAAGTAATTATCATTTGTTGAGGCCACAATATGCTTTTGCTACAATATATACTTATTATAAAATGAGTAAATAGTTTGTATGTGAGTGAGTGTGTGTGTGTGTGTGTGTGTGTGTGTGTGTGTATGTACAGAGTCTGCTATGAGTACATCCAGCTGTCTGAAGTGGATGAGCTTGCAGTAGGCTGTGTGTTGGTTGGGAGAGTGAAGGAAATGAACTGTGATTTATGCTCTTACATCACAGCTTCATCTAATGATGCGTCACAAAAGGAGAGGGTGTGTGTGTGTATGCGTGTGTGTGCGTGTGTGTCAGGTGGGTTCTAAATTTGTATTTAGAGAGAGAACGCTGACACATAAAAACGAGATTCATTTTGAAGTTGTTATTCAATGGTTGTTCGTGAGTGGAGAGTGTGTATGTAGACAGCTTTAGGACATGAGGGCACAATGCCATTATATGAAAATACTTTCCCCATGGTGCCAGGGTAGAGAATCATATTGTGCTGAAGCATTTTGTTCAGAAGTTCTCTGCATTGATATAGAAATCCTAGAGACCTAAACCCATCAGGTCAAAGGGCATTAATGAGGGCAGTTAAAGAGTAGAAGCTAATATAAAGTGAACATAATAAATAATCTAGGTTAAGGAGTAAAGGAGGTAAAATTAAGTAAATGTGGAGGAGAAGAAGGAAATAGGACACATTTGAATCAGTAATTTAAGTAAGTGAAACAACATGCTTGCTCTAATAAAAATAAACAGAAGGAAATGTAAAAAAAAATAAAATAAAGAAAGAAGTAAGCCAGGAGAGGAAGGAAGGAAGTTGTCAAACACCAGAGCAGAATGACATTGCATTTTAACCATTTTAGATATTAGCTGCTGGCTTGATGATGGACTGTTAGTGGACAAGTAAGCAAAGACTGTTATTGTTGAGTTACAGCATTTAAAGTCCTGTTAGCAAAAATACCTCAGTGCATTAAAACAATAATTAATATATATTACACAACAATACGATTATATGTGGGACCAGAGTAAAAACTGTGCTGTATTTGTTGAAATAGGGTGCTAACAGGGCAATGTTGAGGACATAAAGTGTTAGATCATTTGCCAATTAATTTCCTTTGCCAGCCTTTTCCTATAGGAGATTGTCTATCCAAGGATACACCGGGTAAAAGGCAATGTACATCCTTGACAGGCCAACCAGTCCACCACCAGGCTGAATTAATGCCCACTATAGAAACTCTGAGTTCACCTGACCCATATATTGCTTCACCTGACCTATGTCAATCTACTTTGGAGTAACTTAATCTGCCAGATGAGCTTTTTCATTTATTGTTATACCCTTGTAATAGTGGGTAGATATTCTATTTTAACCATTGAATCATTTTAAATTGATTATTGAAAAATGATGTTTTTGGGGTAACTGATTATTTGTAGACAGATTGGGAGAATTACAGAACCTGTGATGCCTGTTCCTGTTATTGAAACTTTTGGTCAAGATGAAGAGCATGGTGATTTTTATTAATAATTAGCTCTGACATTGAAGTTAAGTTCAAATGATATAGTGTCATCTGTGAACCCCCAACTAGCTTATCCTAATGGATGAATAGCAGGAAATTGGATTACATGCTTCATTCTTATTCATCTACTTATACCTACATAATCCATATTGGCCCTCCTCCTTTCATTCTCTTTTTTTTAACCAGGAAAGGATTTCTCATTTTGGTACCATACGACTATATATAGCTTCAATTTAAACAGCAATCTACCCACTTAATATTTCCTCCTGCAACCATGACCCACTTGGTCAATCAAGCAAAGGTGGCACTATATAGCAGCAGCACTTTTATCATTTTTCTTTATATTCATGCATTTTTCTTGGTTTCTGGCAGGCCCAGAGGAATGAGAGAGAGTCCATCAGGCAGAAACTTGCCCTTGGCAGTTTCTATGACGACGAGCCAGTCATCTACACCAGCTGCAGCAAGAACGGTCCAGCCTCCCGGTGGGTTTCAATCGAGTGTGTGTATGGATGTGTTAGGTTTTGATCAATGCCATCCTTTGAAGAATGCATGCAATATTTTTATATTTTAGCTCCTGACAGCTGACAGCTTTAGATCCTTTTTTTTCAGATGTTATTTTTAGATAGATGGTTGGGTAACAGTGAGATACGCCCTAGATAACATTAACACTGATTGACAGAAAAACATCATTGTAGGTATAACTGCAAAGAAAGTTCCCTCTAATATTGCTGACCATATTGAACAGTCTAACACACTTATCAATACATGTATTTAATAGCTTGAGTTCTACATGGCAAATGCAAGTCATTATTAGAAGGACTAGTAGTTTATTATGTTATAGCCAGGAGAGGGAGCTATTCAGCAGCTCACTTCATGAACTAATTGTACAATCACGACCACAAACCAGAAAGATAGAACTGATTAGCTTGGCTTGTTGACTTGTGGGCATCAAGCACGATTGACAGTAAATGACAGTGGGTACTTTCTGGAAGTCTATTAAGTCACATATTTGAAAGTGCAACATAGTGCAACAAAAGGGCCGGATTAATAAGTCACAATATCATGTGTTTGTTAGATAACATACTGAGGAAGAGAGTGAGTGAGTCACTAAACCAACAGACTGGCAAAAGGAAAGTGAACGCTTTCCCAATAAGTCACAGTTGTGTTTACAGTCAATCTAAACAATACGTAACATACAACCAGAAGCAGAAAAAAGAAGTATGAATATGGAAAGAGTCTACACAGACACTATGTGTCACAGTGGTTAACCTCTGTTGCATGACAAGTTGCTTTTATAGAAACTTAGAGATGCCACCGCTTGGTGTGTTAGTTGAGTTTGAAAAAAAATTCTCACGCTGGGTTATTATTAATATTTTAAGGGTTTAACTTCACAATTAAATATCACCATCTGCTACTCAAGCATTGAAAAAAAAGTAACTACTACTACTAATAGATTATTTCATATCTCTGAATATTTGTATTACTTTTATTAAATGTTAAAAGTTGTGTGCATTAGTCTTATATTTTTACTGCACTATTTCCATAAACCTATACAAAAGATGAATGCAAAAGAAGTTTAATAAATAAAATGTTTTATAATAACAGTTTGTATCTTAAATCTTCAATCCAAAAATGATACAATAACCTAATAAAGACAGAATCTAAAACACACACACACACACACACACACACACACACACACACACACACACACACACACACACACACACACACACACACACACACACACACACATACACACACACAGTGAGAAAAAAAACTTGCATTACATCAGACAATATGGTTAAGCCAAAGCCACAACACCTAAAACTCTGCTCATAAGAGCTTGGGAACTGCAGTGGGCGTCAAACAATGCTTCTTGCTTACAATTTGAGGAAGTGCAGTTGAAAGAAGAAGTGATACGCAATATAAGTCTGCAGCAGTGACTGGAGGAATTTAGAGTCATGTGACCTGGAGGCAAAGGTGGGAATTGGGGATTAGTTTTGGGGTGGAAATTCCACCACCACCTTGTCCAGTTTGTGAGATTATGGATACGTGATTGTTCTCTAGGTAACTTTGGGTTGTTAGGTTCTTTTAAGTGAGTGTGTCATGATCTGGAATTGAGTGAATGGTGTTTCGAGCACTTGTAAATGCTGAGGTTGAGTTTTCAATGGCTTCTGTGTAACTACTGTAGAGAGCCATATGCATGTTTGTGGTATTAGTTGTTTCATTGAAGATTTCTATTTCGATTGTTCATACACCACTTGATAGGTCACAGCTTGTGACGTTACTGAAGTTGAGAAACAGTGTGGCCAAAAGCATATGGACACCTGGATATTACACCCACATATATTTGTTTAACATTTCATTCTAAAACCATGTCTCGTAACGTGTTGATATGACAGCCTCCACTCTGCTAGGGGGGCTGTCCACAAGATATTGTATCGTTTTTGATGACTTATTTGACTTTAAAAAGGGCAATGAATAGTGACAATCCTGTTTTGTTTAAATACAGCTCAAGGTGACATCTGAAACCCAAAGATACTTAGTTTACTAACATGTAGGACAAAGAAAAGCATCAAATCACATTTTAGAAGTTAGAACAATAAGATTTTGTCTTGTTTGCCTAAAAAAATACAAAAAAAATTACTTAAATAGTTGCTAATTAGTTTTCTGCTAATCAAGTAATCAATCGGCCAATTAATCATTGTGCCTCTTCACAAGACCATTAGTAAACTGGGGTTGTGCACTATTGTATGGTGTTAAGGCTCCAGATTGCTGTGGATATTTCAATTCATTCTTAAGGTTTTGGATGGGTTGAGGTTTTTGCTCTGTGTGGGCCATTCAAATTCCTCCATACCAAACTCGGAACACAGTTTCTTTATGGACCTCATTTATGCTACAACAGGAAAGGGTTTCCCCCAAAGGAGCCTATAGCCCAAACCATGAAAGGAGGCCCCAAACCAAAACAACACAAAAGTAAAAGGTGAACAAGGGTGTCCACAAGCTTTTATAGTGCACAATATCACTTAAAAGCAGTCATTTTATGCCAATAAAATACAATCTTTTTGTAATTATATGGTGGAAATCCTAAAACATGTTTATTCAGTGTATACATGTGACAATGTCTTGGGCTGATTTTCAGTTGGATCTAAAAATATATTTTTGTTAGGACATTTTACTAAAAGAGCATGACTTGTTATTAATATTCAGCAATCATAATTTCTCCAGTAATGAACAATGCATTCATATAATTCTATTACCGAAGCAGTTAACATCTTATATTACCTTTAAACAAACAAATCTTAGCAGATATCTTCAGACATTTCATATACAGTCTAGCCAAAAACTGGGTTTTGAGCTAGTCTCCTCTAGTCTCCTCTGTTGTTCCTCTCCTCTGCTGTTGTTACTAGTCTACCGCCCTCCCAGAGCTGCTCCTACTTTTTTGTCTGAACTTAACGAACTTCTCACAATCATCTCATCCCTGTGTACTAATGTCATTGTACCTGGTGATTTTAACATACATGTTTACAAGAAATGCTCTCTAACATCTGAATTCATCTCAGTACTTGACTGTTTTAACTTGATTCAACATGTTCATTTTTCTACTCACACTCATGGTCATACTCTGGATTTGATCTGCTCTACTGGTTTGAATGACATAGTTTCTGGTTCAGTGTCTGGTATCTCTGTTCATAAGCTCATTGAATGTAGTTTTCATTTAACTCCTCCTCCTCCCTCTGAGAAAATCCCTGTCACCTATTGTGATGTCAGGTCCATTGATCACAACCTTTTTGCTGCTTCTCTCCAGTCCTCATCCCTGTCTGAGCTCCATAATCTCTCCTCCCCAGACAGTATGATTTCCCTTTACAATGACACCATCTCTGGTCTATTCAATGATGTTGCTCCTCTAAAGCGTAGGACTGTCCCAGCCTCTTGCTCCTGTCCCTGGTACACCCCTGAGCTCAGGCGTCTTGAGCGCCTATATAAGAAAAACCAGCCTTAATGTCCACTCACTTCTTACACTGAGCATGTCCAAAAATACAGGGTTGATCTAAACACTGCCTGCTCCAGCTATTACTCATCCATAATAAATAACTCCAAATCTAGGCCAAAATCACGGTTCAGGACTGTCAACCACCTTATCAAACCTCCTGTGCAAGCCCACCCCTCTACAGCTGAGCAGTTCCAGGCTTTCCTGCTCTATTTTGACTCTAAAATCAACCAAATCTACCACTCGTTCTCTTCTACTTCTCAGTCTCTCATCTACCTGCTCCAGATGCAAAACTCAATGTCTTCATTGAGTTTTGCATCTCAGTTTCCATTGTTATGCAGATGACATACAGCTCTATGTACACTCCTATTCCCCCATAGATTCCCCCTCTAAAAGCTTAGCTAACCCATAGATTCCCCCTCTAAAAGCTTAGCTAACTGTCTGTCAGATCTACAAACTTGGATGCACAATAACTTTCTCAAACTTAACTCCTCCAAAACTGAAGTACTGGTCATTGGTTCCAAATCCTCCCTTCCTAAAACATCCACTCTGCACATCAGCAACCAATCCCTCACCCCCGCATCAGCAGTCAGAAATCTTGGCATCCTGTTTGACTCCACTCTGTCCTTTGATCATCATATTAAATCCATCACAAAGACATCCTTCTTCCACCTCCTCAACATTGCACGCCTCCGCCCATTCATCTCAAACTCAGATGCTCAGACCCTGGTTCATTCATTCATCATGTCACACATTGATTACTGCAACTCCCTTTTTACTGGACTCCTGGCAAAATCGACCCAAAAACTACAATACATTCAGAACTCAGCAGCCAGAATCCTCACTCATACCTCACGCACGGCCCATATCACCCCCATCCTCTCCCAACTGCACTGGCTACCGGTACCGTCATATATAAAATACAAAATCCTACTTCTCACCTTCAAAGCCCTCCATAACCTGGCTCCAACATATCTCTGCGAACTCCTGTCACCCTACTCTCCCCCTCGGTCCCTCAGATCCTCCACCTCCAACCTCCTCACAGTCCCACGCACCAAACTATCCACCTTGGGAGGCCGGTCCTTCAGCGCCACGGCCCCCAAGCTCTGGAACTCTCTCCCACAATCCCTCTGTGTTTGCCCCTCCGTCTCCATTTTCAAGTCCCAGTTAAAAACCTTTCTCTTCAATGAACACTTCTCTTCCTCTTCTTCTGCTCAGTCTTGACTTTTTTTTTCGCTTTTGTTTTGTTTGTTTTATCTTTTGTAAAGCGTCCTTGGGTTTGTGAAAGGCGCTATATAAATCTCACCTATTATTATTATTATTATTATTATTTACTTATTTTAAAATTATAAATACAAAAACAAGCACTCAATTCAATCAATTCAAAATTGGAGTCATATAAAACTATCCAGCTAATTCCCCATGGAATCTAACACACAATGTACCACATGACCACAAAACGTATTTTTTAGTGGAAATTACATCAACGTCACAAACAAACTGTAGCTTTAAGGATTTACTTTTTGTTTCTATTTGAGGCTTCGTAATTGTAAATTAGTCATATTAGTGATTGTTTAAAATTTATTTTAGGATCTCCTTGTTGTCAATAATCCTAAATCCTTATCAAGTTTCAACATCCTACATGCTGTGATTTATTTGTGTGTGTGTGTGAGTTTGTGTGTGAGTGTGTGTGTGTGTGTGTAAACAAACTGAAACAACAATCAGTATGTTCCATTTTCACCCATTAGGTTCATTTTGACTTCATGACTGATTAAGTGTCTGTAACTGAAGATTGAAATTTCCTCTCTTAGGTTCACTCTTTATGTTTTTCCTCTCAGGCTGCAAAGTGGAGTGAACCTGCAGGTGTGTTTTGTTAATGACAGCAGCAGTGACAAAGACAGCGATGCTGAGGACAGTAGGACAGAGACCAGTCTGGACACACCGCTGTCACCAGTGGTATGTATGGCTTAAAAAGTTACTATGCATTGTTATGTATGTGTTTAACATGTGTATCTGTGTGGTCCCACCAATGATAACAATAATAATACATTTAATTTGTATTGCACTTTCAATTGACAGTGAAACTCAAAGTGGTACAGTATTAATTACATAGACCACACAACATAAAGTAAATAGTAATAAGAGCTTAGATTACATGAATAGAAATAAAGAAAAGGTTTTAGAGTGCCACTAGTTCATCCACTGATGCAGAAGCTGGCCAGGTGATGTGCTGAAAGTCCATAGTTATGATGGCTGGGTGCTTTCCCAGATCCAAAAAAGCATTTCAAGTTTGGGTTTATGGGTTATATGGGTTTATTTTTTGTGAATGTCAAATTCATTGAGAGCACCTTGTGGTCAGATACACCCATATCATAAACCTGTAGGTTATTCATGGGGGTGGAATCATCACACTTTGTAATGACCAGATGTGAGAACCACATTAGCTGTTACATCATGAAATAACTATTGTACCACTTCCTCTTCAGAGCAAGCAGAGCTCATCGTTATCAGATCGAGACACAGCAGAGGAGGACTCAGATGCGTTAGATGACTGCGGTGGGTTCTGGCGGGTACAACGGAGACTCCAGGAGGAGGCCCGGGTGGCGCTGGCTCTGGCAAGACCCATGGCCCGCATGCAGGTGGAGGTGGAGAGGCAAATCCAACTGCACAGACGTTCACCTGTTGCATACTTGGTTAGTCAGAGAAAGTGATATCTCTAAAGACCTTCTTTCACTAAAAAGGCATTTTAGGAAATGATCCAGGACAATGAAATATCCATACAACACAGAGAAATACAAAGAAAATAGAATTACTGACTGTAAATTGCTGTTACTGTATAATCCCCTAATACTAGTCTGCAAAAGAGCAGAAAATTAAATAAATCTGAGCCTTTTTGATATGACAGTTTGACATGCAATAACTGACTGTATCTGTGTTTGTGTGTGTGTGTGTGTGTGTGTGTGTGTGTATGTGTGTACATGTGCACGTATGCACGTATGCACGTATGCACGTATGCACGTATGCACGTATGCAGCTTCCTCATCTGCCCCACATCAGCGAGGGCTTGATGAAGAGGAATCTGAGGCGAGGCGACATGAGGGACATGAGTCTTGGCCAGCTGCAGGTCATCACAAATGACTTACACTCACAGATTCAGAGTGAGTAGAAGAGGCATGCACAAGCACTAACAAACAACTTTGCACATACTTGCTTCATCAGTGTCCAGACTGAGATACAAAAACAAGCTCCCAACATGGGAAATTAAGTTTTCAGTGACAGGTTTGTTTTCAAGACATCAACAAGACTTTATTCTAGTAATCACTGAGAATCAGTACTGACAAAGAAATATAAATGGCAACACAAAGTTCACATTATGAGCATTTTAAACAATTTTTACAAATCATGCTCTTAAAATCCCTTTCTTTACCCCATAGTGACACGCTCAGCAATGCATTGTACATCTAATCTCATACAGGTCTTAATGAGGAGCTGGTGCAGTTGCTTCTGATGAGGGATGAACTACATGTGGAGCAAGATGCCATGCTGGTGGACATAGAGGACCTCACCAGGTGAATGGCCTGATTACATCACACACGCATACACACACACACACACACACACACACGTATATATAGCATACATAGCATAGCATTTTCATATATTTGGATATGTTCTGTGCTCAGACTAATGCACCTCTTTTCTTTTTGTTGCAACAGGCATGCCCACAGCCATCAGCGGCACCAGGCAGAAAAACCCATGTCAAAATAAACTCCCTGTCTTCACACACCCATCTGCACGCCATCCAACACACCACTTCATGGATTGTCACTAAGGTTACTAATGAAACTCCATCTGTACTCACTGTCTCTGGAGAGCTGAATATGCCATATAGTATTAACACAGGCACTCGTAATGTATAGCACTGCTGGATGTTGTCTGAGAACCTGTAAAGAGAACATCTAAAAGAGGCTGAGTGATCACATTTTTTCAATATGGACACAGTAGAGTTCATGCAGGCTTTTCATTTCCACTCAGTGTGATTAATAATGCCATATTTTATAGAATTAGAGGAATCCTCTTGACTTAATTTCATCCCTAACTCTGATTTACCTGCTCATGATTTTGCACGGAACACTTATGTATGTTCATGCTGGACTGGAGGGAGCGCCTACAAACCTAATTTCTCACTTGTTTCAAAAAGGATGATGACTTCTGCCAATGGGCCACATCTGTGTGGGTGAGTGATCAGACTCTCCTGTCCAGTCATGTCTTTATTCACTCTATCACTAAGGGCACTGTGTCGTTGCTTTAACCAATGGAATTTATTCTCAAACTATAAGCTGTTGCAGTAGAAAATGATAAACACTACCTGTATCCGTGCAGTTTTACATCTTAGCTTCACAATGGTGTTTAAATGCTGCAGCAGCTTCTCTGAAGTCAGGATCACTTAGACACAAATTTGGATGTAACTCTGTCGCTGCTATTTAAAGATGCATTCAGAGCTATAATGAACATCATTTTTAACTTTATGAAGACAAATGTGTATTTGTCAAATGCGTTTGTACAATAGTTAAAATGAAAAGATATAGGTTATAAAATTATTTTAAGTTGGTACACAGGGAAAAAGCAAAAGTAGAGGCATATTGAGCTGCCTCTAAATAATAATGATTTTTGTTATGCTCAGTTTACTAACTCTTAAAATGTAAAATAAAAATATTACAAATCACAACCTATACATATATATATTTTATCTGTTAAAAAGATTTATGGGCATATTGTATTTTAAAGGTCCAGTATGTAGAATTTAGTGGCATGTAATGTAACGTACTTGGCAGAAATGGAATATAATATTCATAATCATTTGAAAATAAGAATTGATGTGTTGTTGTTACCTTAGAATGAGCAGGAGTGGGTCCTCTTCCATGGAGCCCACCATGCTGCATCGCTGTGTTTCTACAGTAGCACAAAATGGACAAATCAAACGCTGGCTCCAGAGAGGGCCTTCCACTGTTTCCGTGAGATTTGCAGCCACTATAGGTTCTCCTATATGTTTTGAATGGGGGGTATTCAGTTGGTTGCAATGTGCCTCACCACTACATGCCACTAAATCCTACATACTAGTCCTTTAAAAGAGATTTTATTAAAAGAATGAAGACCATGCCTTGTTGTCTGGCTGTCTTTAACAGTGTTTTCACCCTCAGCTCTTTAAGAATGTCATTTAACATAAAGTTTACTTTCTCTTTTTACTGTTTGCTTCGTAAATAAATGTACTGTATATTGATTGAAAAAAGAAATAATAAATGTTTCAAGTGTGTGATCTATGTCTTTATTTGGCTGGTTTTTATGATATATTTATTTTGCATTTGGCAGCATTGGTGATATTGACGTCATAACCAAAGAGTTATTAAAAAACCAACACATAGTAAGTTGAATCTCATTCACAAGTTCAATCTCAGTGGTGCAGAAAAGGTCACAGTTAGGTTTCTCGTTATTTACACATGTGTGAATTTTTCATTACCGCAATCATAAGGGGAACAACTGACCTCAGGTGGACAAAAATAGCACAGTCATCAGAGAGTTACAGTAATCAGTTGACCTAAATTAACTGACTCTAGATTTTTGTCAGTATTATTATCATTGTTGTTGTTGTTATTGTTTTATTAAAATGTAACAAAAATACTAATTGCTCTGATTAAAAACATACTTTGAGTTATTTAGCACAAGAACAACCAAAATAGTCAGGTTCCCTAATGAACACTGACACATTTTTCTTGCTATAATCATTTGTCATGTTCATGCTAGTCATCAAGAGATCCCGTCATATTCCACTTACAATGTAAGGGGACAAAATCTAAAGTTCTCTAAAAGTTAAATATCTGTCAAAGCTGCTGTCTTACTGGTGCCAAATCCCCCTCTTTTATTTCAGTCCTTCCATCATAAAGTAAAACACTGTCCATCAAGACACAAAAGCATTATTTTTTAAACAACTAAATAGACTGTATCTGTGGAAAATGTCCACTTTATCTGACTAACTCAGAGCGCTTGAAGCCTCATATCAGCATAAAATAAACTTTTAAATACATTTCTTCTCAAAACGAGGACTGTGGATCATCAATTACATTGTAAGCACACCTGAAGGCAAGGCAAGACAAGGCAACTGTATTTGTATAGCACATCTCAACAACAAGGCAATTCAAAGTACTTCACATAAAAAATAAAATGCATCAAGATAAGATATAAAAGCAACACATGGCAAAATAAAAAGACATTTAAATACAATTGAAAGTGTTAAACTGGAAATAAAATTATGGTACTTCAGAGATCATTTTTGGAGTAAACCACTTGAAATTGAGGTGAAAGGACATTTAGTGTTTTTCATGTGAAAACGTAAATATCCAACTTTTCAGTGTTTCTCTTCTGGACTTTTGCACAATGCGTTTCTAATAAAACAATCATGAAAAAAAGCATGAAGAGAGAGCGATAGGTAGATTTTTTTCGTAGCTACGACAAAACTTGTGGTTGTTAGCTTTGCTGATAGCAAAAAATCCCAGGTGTTGTCACATTCTCTTTGGGGTTGGTTGTCACATGTTGGCATATACATACATGGTATGATAAATCTAGTTCTTCTTTCTTTTAAGATAGTTAAATGACGTGGAACTTTGTCAGGAAGACAAACAAGTCTGGAGGTGCAGGAAATGTGTTAGGTTGTTGTTATATTTCAATTAACCCCATAGTGTGTGGGTTGTCGCAAGTAAACAAGACATATTTCATGGCCCATAGCTTTTGAACAGAATCAGCTGAAGCAGAGTAAGACCAACCACTCTATTGCTACCTGACACTTTAGGCTTCAATTACAAATTAAAAAGGAAATCTATTGAGTATACGGTTTATGAGGAATTCAAAAGAAAGTCAAAAATGTTACTACCAACCCCATTCTCTCCTACAGAATTTAATTATAAAAACCCCCATTTTCTAATAAAATCATTCTATATCTGTTTGTCAATCAATATTTTTTTCTCAGTCTTATAGGTAAGCTAAAAGAGGCTTATTTCTGTGAGTGTGTGTCCATTGGGAAAAGGGAGGTTTTGTTTGCATATAGCCTCAGAGACCTAAGCATTGATTTACAGATTGTGTACACATGGCAAGACACTTAATGAAATTTTGCTTATTAAATCTCAAATAACCACCACTATGTATTGTATTTTTTCTCTATTTTTATCTTATGTTTACCTTAATGTTTTTAAGTGGGTTCTATTTTACATCTTATGTTACATTCTTTTTTTTTCTTAAATGATTTTTATGTTCTTTTATGTGATCAGTCAAGGCTCACACATTCAGTATCGAGCTTTTATGTGATGACAACTGCTTGTCTGTTCATTTTGCTTATTGCTACTGTCTTTTTATTTAATCTTATTTTACTTTGTCTTATTTTTTTAAATATATATTTACATTCTCATTATCTCTGTAAGGGGCCAAGCTGGGTAACAAAGGAGACTGAGGTGTTTTTTAAAGAAAGAGGGTTTTTTATTTTACCCAAAATTACAAAATGATACAAAAACAAAATAACTAAAGTTTTGGGCCCATAAAAGAGGTCAAAATAAACAGAACTCAAATAAAGTCAACTTAACACTAACAGACCTGACCTAACAAATGAAGACATGGGGAACATATATACTGGCTGATCAGACCATACATAACACAATAGGGATGACAAACAAACACACACTACCAATGAAACAAATAAATAAAATAATTCTCCCCCCAAAAAGATTACATTAACAAACCCAAAAATACCTGACTAAATATTCAAATATTTAGTAGCAGGACATGGTATAACCCAATCAGCCACTCCTGGTATTTAACAGCTCCATCTCCTGGTGCCCATCCTTTGCCCGGGCGTGGCCAGATGTCTCCAGGAGCAGCACCCCAAACTGGTAACTTAGAAAAAAAGAACAAATTAGAACTAATGACCTTACAAAAGTTAACTAAATGTGCGCGCTTACAAATAGAAACTAATGTACTGCCAAATGTGAAATAAAATGAATACTTTATAAACCAAATGTGTGTTATTTATTTGTAATGTAAAATATGAATTAAATGAAAAAGAATGAACTAAATGTAAAAGAAACCCGTGTGAATGTAGTGGGAGTGATACAAACTGAGTTCAGTTGTATCACTCCCATCACAATCTCCAAATGTATTCCATTGTCCTCTACTCTCATCTTAAAAGTCTTATTACCTCTCTCTATGCTGTGTGTCTTGTTTTTCATTGTAATGCTTTTGCTTGCCTTGTCTGTCAAAGCACTTTGTGAACTTTGTTTTTGAAAGGTGCTATATAAAAATAAAGTTATTATTATTATTATTATTATTATTATTATTATTATTATTATTATTTTATTATTATATTTTCATGTGAAGCAAGTATTATTATTATCATCCTCATAAGTAGTAGAAGTAGTTGTAGTTGTAGTACTATTACAATATATCAAATTAAATGTGTTTAAAATAGCATATAACATCATACTTTCACTCTCAACTATTTGGAAATGTCAACAATAAACAGTGTGAAACACTGTGTTAACCTTAAGATTAATGTAAACACGTTTTCATCATCAGCCTGTTAATTCCAGTTTCACCAAAACATTGCTGTAATGTGAAAGCGGGAAATACACAACCTGTACGGTGCTGAGCTGTAATACTCTTACTGTACAGTGGGGGAAAACCCCTGTATCCTGTATACTTAAGGATGCCTGAGCTCAGTCAGTTACAACAAAGAATCAGAATCAGACTTATCCAAGATGCCACTCATCAAGCTCTGTGAGTATGCTATCCACTGACTGAACAATGTTGTCTCTTTGAAAGAAACTAGTTGAGACTTGAGATTAACATGTGGACTGTATTTTTCCTGCCAGACTTTACTCCTGCACTGCTGCTTCTAGTGGTCAGCTGTCCTGTGTGGCAGGTCAGCCAGTCTCTGCCAGTGAAAGGACCAATGAAGGACTCCTGTATTTTCTATGCACGAACACTTCTAGAAAACATCACTGACACACTCACACAGGTATGCTTGCAAAATGACACTAAAGTCTACACGTAATCTTTAATCTGTCTTTAATTTACAGTGATGGTTTTAAATTTGTCTTTCTTCCCCACAGAACAACCTGTTCACTGGAATTGACTGTACAAAGCAGAGTGTGGAGCTACGAGACACTAACATGCCATCTGTGTGCGCACCAAAGGTACTATAGGGAAGCCTTTTTCATATAGATGTACTTTGGTTGTAAAAAAGGGTTAGTGAAAAATGAAAAATAATTAATCAAATTGTTAAAACAATATAACAGTCCTATATTCTTATCCTAACCCTTTTTATGTCAAGCTACATTAAAATGTTTATAAATCTTTTGTAAGTGTGACTCTAAAATGTAACTGTTTGTCACACAGGAAGCAACTTGCTCTGGGACGGCTAAATCTGAATTTGATCAGGTACGTTGAGCTCTCTCTGTCACAAAGCTGCCACTTTATAATTTTTCTTTTGACACATATTTAGCAGTAGTATTGTGCTGCCTGATAGTTCATATGTATATATATTTATGTGATCTTTGTTGTTTTTTTCAATCTAGGACTCATGTCTAACAAGCATTTGGGAGGATCTGCAGTATTACTACAGATTTCTTGCTGCTAAGCCAGATCCTGACATCATACTCAGCAAGACTGTTCTGTTCAGCCTCAGAGAGCTGATGGAGGTAACTGATTTTTTTTACACAATACAAAAATATCTTCAGTGGTATTGTTACTATTTAAGCTAGCTGTCTCACAAGAGGCACTAGAGAGTACTGTTTTAGATATTGCATGCGTATATGTATAACATTTTAAAGAGGGAGGTTTTAAGGATGATTTTATAACTGAAGTCTATAGCCCAGAATTTACATTATTAGCTGCATCTTATGTACTATTGAATTAAGAAATGAATTAACAGATTATCTTTTGCTCTCAATAGAACTGTTTTGCGCAGTCTTTTCC
Organism: Scomber japonicus; assembly: GCF_027409825.1. Classification (NCBI taxonomy): domain Eukaryota; kingdom Metazoa; phylum Chordata; class Actinopteri; order Scombriformes; family Scombridae; genus Scomber; species Scomber japonicus. The sequence goes on along the minus strand of NC_070589.1, from coordinate 17,128,474 downwards.
TGCAGACTTGGCTTCAAAGAAGGTAAGAGATATTTCAATGCATGTCACACAGCCATGATTCACAATACAACTGTGTTTGGGGCTTTTTAGATTTTGAAATTGAAGATGGTAAAAAATAATTATTGTTATGGTCAAGAAATCAAAACATTTAATCCAAATATGTCTTTTTTGGAAGAACAGTTATAGTCTGACTGTAACATCCTTTAAAATGCCTGAAACCTGTTTTGTTTTTTGTTTTTTTAAAGGCTTTGACAGACCAGCAAAGCACCTACGATGAAAGACTCAGCCTCTGCAAAGTCCTGAAGGGCTTCCAGGTCCGCACCATCACAATCAACAGAGTCATTGGATACATGAACTCTGGAATACACTAAAGATCAATAGTTTAGAAAGCTACGTACAGAAACTTAACCTATAAAATCTATAAATTATAGTTACTGTTTGTCTTATTTAATTATGACAGAAAAACACTTTATACATGTTATGTGTTAAATTATTTTTGTTATAAAGTGTATTTAAAGACTATTTATTATGGATTATTTATTTTCAGCTATTTATTTTTTATTGTAATCACTTGGTTCTGTGAATCATCAAATAAACATTTTTCTCTGCATAAATTGTGCTAGTTTGTCATTCCTTATTTTCCAATGTTTTTCACTTGTTATGTATTAACTCCAGAATGTGAAACAAGTATTTTTTCCTGTCAGCTATACTTGGTTAATTGAATTTATTACAAACATTAAACAATAATCTGTATAGTCTATTTAACACAAAACTGTTAAATTTGCTACACTTGGAGTTTTTGATGGTCTTGAATCACTAAATATGTGACTTTCTTGCCATGGTGGCATTTTGCAAACTGTCTGGACAACAGACCTGACTGTAAAGTATATTCTTGTAACCAAGTCAGCACCACCAGCTCTGCCTTGTCAATTAAATCACACTTGATATGGAAAGTCCAACGTTAACAATCAGCTTACTATCATGTGACCATAATAATGTTAGATGTACTGTATGTTTTTTGATATTAGCAAGGATGTGAAAGTCACTCAACAGTTATCAGTGTCTGAATTCAACTATTATTTGAAGTGGGGTCAGGGTTAGGATTTGGACAATATTCAATTGTCAAAGTTAATGTCCATAGAAATAGAGCAAATTGTCAAATATCATTGTGTTGAACATCTATGAGTTGACAAATAGCTGAGAATTAACAGTGGAATGTCCAGATAAAGTTTTCAGTTATCTGAAGACGTTGAGGCTTTCCTGATGAGCTGATTGGGTGAACTCCTTCACCTCAGTGCCCAACTGTTCAAATCATGTTTTGAAAGTGTGTATGTCATGTTGGTTAAAACCTAACTGAAAATGACATCTATCCCTTTGTTTCAATTTGCATACCCTCCATGTTCAGAGGAACTGACAACAGAGATTTGTGGCTGCTCGGGTTGAGAGAGACCTATGACGTATTCAACACACAAAAATGTGTGAAACCAAAAGAAAGTATGAATACAATGCATGAATACCTGTGACAAAAATAATAGTAAAAGCTTTGGACTGTTAAGGCCTGCTCAGCTGTAGAAACAATTAAGCTTGCTGCTAGTCTTCATTCACAAAGTGCACCAAAAGAGCCAACACTTCCTGTTACAGAGGACCAACAGTGACACTGCTGCCCACAGATTGCAAAAAATACTGTAATATAAAAAAACATCAAAGGAAAGTCTGTGATGCAGGTTACATTTTCTTAAAACAGAGCTAATCAGCTATCCAACATATCCAAATTGCTACATTAACACGTTTTTTTTTGTAATTTCAGACTTCAAATATCAATATCAAATATATACGCATATCATTATTCTCTATCAAATTGCACGTTTCTGTATCATGTTTCTGGGAGCATGGATTACCGTGTTTTTGTTTTTTTGTTGTTGTTTTTTTTTACCGTTTTAACACTGGAACTTTAAATTCTGGTATTTTGTATTTTAATCAGTCAATCAACTAGAATTATGTACTTTAATTCAGTTCTCCATTTAAATATTGCAGTTAAAAAATGAATGAAATTATATCTGCAGTTGTAATGCCACCTAGTGGACAAAATAGTTTTAGCATAGTTTAACCAAAGGACACAACATACAGTTATGGGATAATAAAAAAAACACGTTTTATTGTTATGAGTGGATCACATAGACCTAGACTAAACACGTACATTTACATGTGTATTTATTTTTTTGAAGTTGCTTCTATGTTTTGGTTACATAGCCTCATGATTAACACTCATGCTTGCAGTGAAACAGGTGTGTCTCAGAAGATCAAATCACAGAGATTACTCACATCTGTGTTGATATTTTCAGTGGTTGAGGGACCCGCCACTCTTCCCAAAGCAGCCCAGCAAGCATGGACCGCAACCTGCAGCGAACCTCTACCTTGTGGATCATTGTCCTTCTCTCATTTTGCAAACTCACAGAAAGCCGGTTAGGTTACAGCCGAGGCTCCATCAGCACAGAAAACTCTCACAGCCCGAGCAGGACTATTCAGTCTGAGCTGTCTGCTGCTGTAAAGCAACAACAAAGCCCGCAGCTCAATGCTCAACCTCGACCCGTCGTGGTCCAGTGCCACCCAGATTCAATGGAGGTTGTGGTGCAAGCTGATTTGTTTGAAAGCGGCCTTCTGGTGGACGGCAAACACCTGCGCCTGGGCTCAGACTTAGTGAGAGAGGGGAGTTCATGCGGTGCAGTCCCATCAGGAGAGGCGGAATTCATCCTACAGGCCCACCTGACGGACTGTGGAACCAAACTCTCTGTAAGCAATATGTTTTGTAATGGGACTGAAGCAAAGTGTGTTAGTAGAAAAGTATATTCAACATTGGGATCTCTCGTTTTCTGAATTTGGGATTTTATTACTAGTTACATGGTACAAGCTGAAAGACTCACTCTTGTCTTCTAGTCGACAATAGAGAAAATTATCTATTCTACTGTGCTGGTCTACTCACCTGAACCTTCATCTGATGGTTTGCTGAGACTGGATGGAGCAACTATTCCACTTGAATGTCATTATGACAAGTAAGTTAATTTAGAGAGTAGACTACACACAGTAATTTAAGTGTGTATTGTGAAGTTGAATTTTGATCTTTGAAATGTATTAGGCCTTCTTGAACATTCAAACAATTGCTGTTAGAGCTGCGAAGCAGGCCTAATCTGTTTCCTCTCGATTATTCAGTTGTGTGGTTTATTAAATGTCAGACACTTTTTTTACCAAAGCCCAAGGTGCAATTAAAATGTCCACAAATCATGATTGTTATCATTAACAACTGAAGAAACCCAGAAAATGTACATTTAAGGGGCTGGAACAAGAGAATGGGAGCTGCTGTTAAAATTATTTTTAAAAATACTTTATTGATCAAGATAATTGCCCATTTATTTTATGTTGATCAGTGCTGCCACACTGTTCTGTTTTCAGGAGATACGGTGTTGATGGCATTTCTCTGCATCCCAACTGGGTTCCTTTCATCTCCATGGCCACAGCTGACGATCAGATAGACTTCAGTCTGCAACTCATGACGGGTATTAGAAATTAATGAGTTCTGTTGCAGTATTTTTCACGATCACTTAAGATGCCTTTTGTACACTAGAATTTTCAAAAGTATTTTATTTCTTGCATGTTTTGATATCTAACTTTCAACTAATCTTTGCAGAGGACTGGCAGTTTGAGAGAGGATCTTACGCATACTTCCTGGGTGACCCAATTCATTTCCAAGTGTCTGTCATCATGGGTAACCATATGCCCTTACGAGTCTACGTCAACCATTGTGTTGCCACAGTAACACCCGATGTAAAGGCAACATTAAGATATGGTTTTATTGAGCATTACGGGTGAGTTTCTCCAATCGATAATAGACATGATGAAACCAAATCGCATACATACACATCATCCCACATCTCTAAAATCAGTGTAAGTTATTAGGCTTGGGTGGTAGGCTAGAAATCCCGAAGGTAAGATTTTGAATACCGTCAAAAATACAGACTGCCAGTAAAAGTGAAGTTTACGAGGAGCACTTGAAGGTAGCATGTAATCCCTCTTCCGACCACAATATGGGTTTCAATGACAAGGTAGCGCTGTCTGCATTTCGTCTCATTGTCTCCTCAGGAAGTGAAGACTGAAGAAGGATTGATTCAAAAAATTTGAACTTGCTTGTGTTTTGTTTGTTTTACAGATGTCTTGCTGATGCTTACCTGACAAACTCTAGCTCTCATTTCCTACCAAGAGCCGCAGAGCACACGCTTAGATTCCAGCTAGATGCATTCAGGTTTGACCAGGAGCCCAACAATCAGGTTGGTTGTCTTTGTTTCACTGTTATAAAGCTTTATTGTACAAACTGCTTGACAATGTAACCCCCCTCCCACAACCGCCACATTTTAAAATGTGCACAGTGAGCCAGTTATATTGTTTTTAAATCACCTGAAAGAAGAGTGTGACAGTCACACTCTTCTTTCAGGTCACACACACTCTCAAACTCACTCACTCACTCACTCACAAACAAACAAACAAACACACACACACTCTCAAACTCACTCACATACAACTCAGTATTTACACACAGTCCCCAGGTTTCAAGGGAGTGAGAAATAAATGCTGATTAGACTCCAATTGGTACATTTTGTGTTCCTATGACAGTTTTTCTTTGAATATAGTTATTTTTAATCATCATCCACTTGTAAATGTCTCAAGAACTTGAATTTTGTATTAAGAGTATTCACTAATGTACATCTCATATCATTGTCATTATCTGTCATAACTGTTTTTTTAAAGGGCAATTAAATAATTATTGTTTATCCCTAATACAATGGTATCTTTTGGTTTGGGTTCTTTTACTGGGATAGTTACCGAAAGCTTCCTAGAATATTTTTCACCAGCCGCCACTGGTGTGACTGTATTGCACATTAAAATCTATCTTCCACAGGTCTATATCACCTGCTACTTGAAGGCTGTTCCAGTCGCGTCAGCTGTCAGCTCTCAAAACAGGGCGTGTTCTTTTATTGGCAACAGGTATTTTCATAATGCACTCTTTTACAATCGGTATTAAACTTTACTGTCAGGAGAATCCAAGGTCAGTTCTGATATGTTTTAAAAACTGTCCTTATCCAGATGGCTGTCAGTTGATGGTAATGACCATGTATGTAGAAGTTGCGACAGTTCTCATCGGGTTGAGGAGCCTCCATCCACAGAGCCTCCTAAAACAACTGTCAGCACCAAAGCCTGGCTCGACATGACGGCACAGGAGAGTTTTGTCCAGAACAGCGCCAAACATCACCCGGCCACTTTTGTCCGTTTCCGGCCTGGAATGCACCAGAGCATACACTACAGGCCTCAACAGTCCCCTGCTGGATTGATGAAAAGAGAAGCAGACTACAAAGTGGGTGAGTACAAAAGATAGGAACTTTTACAGGTTGTTTTTTTTTTTTAATATTGACAGTAGGTCCAAACATTTGGTCCCAGACTTCTGGACCCTCGTGTGTGAAATCTAAAAAATAATGTTGGTCTACGTGTCACCCATAAGACCTTTTTTTCTAATGCAGCTGAAAGAAATCCTTTCAATATTTTTAAATGAATCTGATGTTGTTGGTTGTTTTTACAGAGAGAACTGTCCAGCTGGGACCTCTTATTGTCACATTGCCAAAAGATTCCACAACAGCACTTTCACCCACGAAAAAAAACACCTGAAACTGAGGATTGGACTCTAGAAGATTAAAAAAAACAGTAACTTCATTCCTGCCTTTTTCAAAGCAGAAGAAATATAACAGCATCCTAGAAACCCCACACACAGCCACTTTGGACAAAACTGCCTTTCCTCAGAGATGAATCTTGTCATTCTAAATATCATTTCACTTGACATATGCATTACCTTGTTAGTATTTACTGTTATCGTTTTACTTAAAATATAACTTTTGTTACAGTTCTTTCTGCACAAATGTAACCCTTTTTTTTCACCATTAAATATTTTACAAGATTATCTGTTTTTTTCTTGTTAGTAATTGATGTTGTGGCGTAAACAAAAAAAACACAATAATTGCCATTTTCTCTATTATTTGATATCTGATCTTTACAAAATCTAACTTCCTGTAAATTATCGCTGCAAGAACTCAGTGTGGCTTTAGCAAACAATTGAATTAGCATTGGTTTATAAGCACTCAAACTCATTAGGCTCAAGCAGCAGGAGTGGATGTTGAAAGGATGCTTTGTGTGTTTGTGTACTTTTTAACACAAACACACAATATATCCCTTTTGACTGCAAGATTCATCTCGCATAATACATGTCTATTAGGGAGCACTTCCCTCCATTACCACCCACAACCTACTCATCACAAGTCATATTATTGATTAATCATTATGAGGGATACATGATGTAATATCAAATGTTGGCTTTGCCTCCCACATCCAGTGAAACAATTAGTCACAGCCATTTAGATTTTTTTCCCCTTGTGTCAACTTCTGTCAAAATCATACCAATTTTTAACATTTGTGCTCACTCCACTGACTGTTTGATTTTTCTGTATCCTCAACTGTGGCTCACCCATTAAAGAGAAGGTTGGTGGTTTGATCCCCAGCTCCACTAGTCTGCATGTAAGTGTCCTTGTGCAAAATGCCCCAGAAGTGTGAATGAGTTAGTTAGCCTTATACACATTACAAAGCGCTCCATTGCTCCTGATGAACAGGTTGGCACCAGGCATGACAGATTCCACCATCATTGCATTGTGTGTGTGTGTGTGTGTGTGTGTGTGTGAATGTTGGTGTGTGTTTGTAAAGTGCTTTCTAGATTTTTTTTTTTTTAAAAGAACAAATTTTAGTGTGCTTAATTGTGGCAGTTTACCCAAGACGTTCAGTGTTTTTTAGTAAGGTTTTGCACTTAAAGCATGGCATCTACTAATCAGCCTTTTAAAGTACGACCTGATCTGACTCTCAGGATGTATACTAAACACTATTAATACTGCAAATGTAATGGAAATCTTTTGTACTCTTGCCAGCTAGAACATTAAGTTATTTGGATGTAGTCGTGTCAGCACCGTGGGCAGCACTCGCCATTGTTTTCCATAATGGGCATGTTTGAGTGCTGTCCATGGTCCTGAAACCGCAACGTTAGCTGCTTCAGGCGGCTTGTTTTGATGTCCCCTCCCTCCTTCACGATTAGTCATTGGTCATTTCTCCATGCTTCCGACACGACTGGTCGATTTCCTGGGCGCCTTTTTACTTTGACGTGAGATGAATGAGCCTTTGAAGGCAATGTAGGCCTGTGTTGCGATTGTGTGCGATTCTCTAGACAGCGTCAATATACCTGCTCAGTGCATAAGAAATCAGTGGCACAGTGAAGTACAGAGGGTAGGGGCACAGTAAATATCTATTCATGTTGCGAGACTATGCACAATCAGCTGTCTGAGTAGAATCCCTAGTAGGGCTCTGGATGATTGTTAATTTGTTGACGCGTTTTCCCACTATTTTTACTCTGGACATGATGGCTTTACGTCAGCGTTTCAACCAGCCTATCCCTCAGTGCGTTATCAATGAGTGACTCCTCGCCTGCGTCTTCTTTCCCAAGCTTTACCATCGAGGTTCACTGGAATCCTTTCGTCCCGTGGAAAACTACAATGTTTTTGTACAAAGGCCAAATGCTGACAGTCTTCTCTGTTTGCTGTTTGGTCCGCTCAGTGGTTTATACCATTCGAAAATGTGGACATGCCGTCTGTCGGGATGACGAAGACTGCTGTCCAGTGGGAAAAAACACCACTGGTCCCTGTTGTAGGAAGTTCGAGGACATGACTTACTACAACATCTCCATGGTCACCCGGAAACTTTCTGGAGTTCTTATCATGCTCCTTCTCTTCGCTGTGGGATACTTTATCCAGAGAGCCTTGTGCTCAAAACCCAGACAGGTTAGCCCCCCACCCAACGGACACCCAGCTGCCACAATATCGCAAGAGCCGCTTATGGAGATCTGCACAGGGGACAGTCCGATGGATCCAGCCGCATCTGCTCAACTGCCCACCTACGATGAATGCAAAAGTCTGCCGACATATGAAGAGACGGTGCGGGATGGGTGCAGAGGAAAGCCCGAATCCTCTATGGTGCAAGCTACTTCACAAGGGTGTCAATTGGGTAGAGCGGTACTGTAGCACCACTGAACTCATGTTTAATATCGTAATTTATATTGTTAGAGTGGACATTCAAGAAAAAACTAAACGCCCAAGAGGTTTTCCCAGCAGGGTAAACTGCGTGCCTCATTGCAACATTTTTTTTTATTTTATTTTTTGGACTCACTGGTGAACTTATTGCTTACTGGTCACTTAACTAATGTCAAATACGTTAGATCAATAAAATATTAGTAAATTATCTATCTATTCATCCATTTGACTGTTGTATTATCGTCCAGCATGGCATTGCTTTGTCTTTTTAGCTCTCTAATTAATAATGCAACAGTTGTTAATGTCAACCTAACATAACATACTGGATATATTTGAAACTATACTGTGAAACACTGGTGATTTATCAACATGTAACTGTACACTCATTGGCTTCTCAGAAACTTTAAAGGACAGGAGCATTAAAAACTGAAATGAAACACCAGCCAAATTGATTTTTCACAACCGAGAATCAATCTTCATATTAGCAAAACATATAAATATACTATGAACTTGTTACTTATGTCGCTGGTATTGATGCAGCATCAAGGAAATGTAAACCCAAGAGTTAGCTGTTTGAAATGATGCACTTAGCTGAAAGACGTTATAATGAAAATAGTTCTAGAGTTACTTGTAATGTACAGTATTTATCACTATCTTATGTTTCCTGGTAGTTTCACTTGCTCTGTATTAGCTTGCTGCATTATGCAGTTTCACTGGAGATGTATGAGCAAAGGAATCATTTCACTTAAAAGGAACTTATAAACTTAATTAAATAGTCTCTTCATATGATTTTATTATTAGGCTATAATGCAGTTTAGATATATAACATTTAAAAAATAATAATTTGAAACATTACTGACTGTTTGCAAATAACAACAAAATCCATATAAATAAATCTTAATGTCTGCTGCTGGCTTTGAGGTAGTGCACTGTGCCCTTGATAGTCTCTGTCATCGCCCCAGAGTCCGATGGAAGTTTGGCCATTTGAACGACTCGTTTGAAGACTTCTTCAACTCCAACGCCCGTCGATGCGGAACAAGGCTGAACGAACCAATCCCGATCTGCACAAGTCTTTCTCAGGTTAAACTGGTCCTTGATTTCAGTGCCGGTCAGTGCGTCTCCGACATCCTGTTTATTGGCGAGGACAATGAGCGGACGGCCCTTCAAGAGATCACTCCTCAGCGTGTTTTCCAGCTCTCGTCGCGCCTCCTCCAGACGCCGCCGGTCCGAACTGTCCACAACGAACAGGACGGCCGCTGTGTCCTGGTGGAAACTGTTCCAGTGCTGCCGCATCTGTCCCTGTCCACCGACATCCCATACGGTTAAGGCGATGTTCTTCCTGTTCTTTCTTGCCTCGAGCATTTCCACATTGAAACCAATGGTAGGGACTGTGCTGACACACATGTTGTATTTCAATTTGTACAGGAGTGTCGATTTCCCAGCGTTGTCCAGACCCAGAAGGAGAACTCGGACCTCCGGTTCTTTAGATCCCCGCTGGCCCATGGTGATGTGGACAGATAAAGACAGTCAAATCAAGTGGGATAGTCACATCTTTCACTGTAAATGACTCTCCTGACGCGGTGTTTGCTTAGTGCGTTGCCCATAGTTTAGCAGATTAGCCATTACCTCCGTGCTGACTGCAATTCACTGCTCACAGATAAGGAACCATATCAGAGGACAAAGTTTATACCCGAGGTTATTCCTGGTGTGTTTTAAACGTGTCACAGTCAGCTGTAGCCACAACAAGACCAAACAAGGCGGCCTTTATAAAAAATTTACAAATTGTAACTGTAATGGCTCTATTAATGTTACTGCGTTTACTAATGCGTAAGTTATTAAGCCCTCAATAAGATCACTTTGGGTGGTAAGGCTGTGAAAATCCCTTCCTGTTTTATTTATTTATTTATTTTCCATTATTTAAAAAATTATAAATATTGGTAATCTATTTAGTGCTTAATTCGTTGTTAAAATATTATATAGTCAGATCTTCTGTAGCTTATAAGTATTGCTTTCATTTATATTTATACTCTTGATTTATTGTAATGGCTTTATATCTTTTTCCATCTTTCAACGTCCTTTTGTCTTCTCGCTACTGTGTTTTCGTCGTTTGTCGTCTTGTTTTAATTTCATCTTAACTTTACCTTAATTTTTTTGTCTTGCTTTTGTATAGTTGTCTATATTACCTTCTGTGTTTACCCTTGCTTTGTCTGACAAAACACTTTTGTGAAGTGTTTTCAAAGTTATTATTCAGTGAAAGGGATTTTGACACTTGGTAACCCACCATGTTTTTATAAATGCCTTACAACTGCCCTAAAAAGCTTTTACTAAATGATTAACCATTTCTTACGTTACTGGTTACAACCATGGTTACAACCTATGAGGCTTTTAAAAAGGGGACAGGCTGACTATACATCCACCTTTTACACTGCTTAAAAAACTAAGGGAACACACTACATATCACATCGGATATTGATGAACAAATTATTCAAGTTAAAAATCTTTACTGATGTACTTTGTATAATTTGTTGAGAACAAAATGACATAATAACGGTCAATGGAAACATGCGCACCAGCCTGCTGGAGATCATTTTGAGCTGGACCACCTGTGCAACCTGATGTGGCTGCAGATACCGCCTCATGCTACCAGTAGTGACAAGGACACTAACGGAACACAAAACATCAGTCAGGAAGGATAAGGAGAGAACAGTTGTCTTTGGCACCACATGTAAAACCATTTTCCTTTTTGGGGGGTTGTCTTGCTTTTGTCTCTCCATTTCACTTGACACTTTTATTTGCACCAAATCAAGTGAAATTGATTCACAGTCACTTGTGCTTCCTAAATGGACAGATTGATATCCCTGAAGTTTAACTGAATTGGTGTTATACTGTGATGATTAAGTGTTCCCTTAATTTTTTTGAGCAGTGTACATCATGCACGGGTTTACTAAATGGTAAAATAGTATTTCCTATGAGTTCTGCTAAATCTTATGCTATAAGTCTAAAAGACTGGTAAGGTACATTTTTACACGTAACACATCTTAATTTAAGAAGACTGCTTATTTTATTTATTTTTTGCAAAAACACTTAGCTGTAAACCAGATGATACTACTATTAAAAGAACCAATAAGTCGCTTTTTGATTTCGTTTATTTCTAAGAGGAAATGGTCATGGTGCACGCTTTGAGATAAAGAAATGATAAGATAATTCTGAGCCAGTTTGGGGGTTTTAATCACATTAACTTCATGATCACTACAGTTAACTTGTGTTATAGTCTGTGTGAGTGACAATCAATGGGAAAACATAATACACAATAATGAACAATACCAAGACTTTATCAGACAAAGAAAGAAATGCAGTTTCACATTTAACCAGTGCTGATCTCATTTACAACAATAAAGAAGATATTGACTTTAAAGTCCGAAATTCATAAGATAGAGATAAACAGCCCAAACACCCCCCTAGCAAATGAGTTTTAAAACATTCAATCACTTTCTTCAAACCTTCAAGTTCCAGAGCTTCTCCAAAAAAATGCAGCCATAAACAACTCTGAAATCAGGCTGTTTGGCCATGCTTCAGTTATGGAGAGACTTCCTGGGCAAATATCAAAGCTCAACTATACCGCCAGTCCATCACATCCAAACTCTCCAATATAACATCATCCATTGTAATTTAAACGTGCAATTGTGCTGTTATTTCAAGTATACTCTCCTCTCAAGCCCCCCACTTCCATTTCATCTACTTCACAGTACTTTGAAAATACAAAATGAAAGTCAACTAAATAAATAAATAGCCTGCAGTCATGTTGTAAACAAGGCGATGTTTCCCAAAGAAAACGCGTTATCTGACGCATGACGCACTGCTGACGATGTCCCTTTACTGCGCTGTCCAGCTCTGCTTTGGTTTTTGTTCCCCTCCATCCAGTCCGGCACTGCACTGAACATGTGAATGTCTCGTACAGACTAAATCAATAAATCACAGTGATCCGTTCAGCCAATTCCACAGTGTGGATGTGCATGGAGGCGCAGATCGACGCCCTGCTGTCAGGAAGATGCCAAAGCTTAAGGACGCACAGAGTGCATCCAGTCATGATGTGCTTGACTTTATTCCATCGAAGAATACGTTTGCATTTCACCTGTAGATTAAAAAAAATCTATCAGGATCTTGTCCATCTCTCTCTCGGCTTCACCCATACGCCGCCGGTTGGATTATCCATCACGTACACCAGTCCCCCACTGTCAGCGCGGCTTTGGGGCCAGGGATGGGTTGACGTGTCCGGTGCCCAGTTGCAAGAGTGAAGACATGACAACTGACTGGTGACTTTCTTTTGAGTGCAGACAGCAGAGCCAGGAGGAGAACAGGCGTCCGTTTTCTGAAACGGGTCAGCTTCGACAACGCGCTGGAAAATCATTCGCGCTTTTATGGAGGATTTGGAGCTTTGCTGTCCCATATTGTTTGCCTTCAAATCCACTCCTTAAAAGACTTCAAATAAAGCTTGAAAACTGATGTTTTTTTATGCTTATTTCTAAGTTGGCTAAATGACAACTTGCTTCCACGGGTGCCTGTGCGCCTTTGTCTCACTTATAAAGACTCGAATAGATATAAACTGATGTAAATACTTCCCGCAATGCTTGTAGTGTGACGCACTTGGTTCTGTGGTGATCAGACCCTTGAATGTTGCTCCTGGAATTTGGCTCGAGCTATTCTGAGTCTCTCCACCTGGCACAGACCGTCACTAAACTTAGCATCAGCGTGCGCCTCAGAGCTGTCTGCAGTCCTGTAGACGACAGTTACTGGCGGTCAAGCAGACTGCGGCATCCGAGAAGCACTCAGAAGACGTCATGTGTACTTCCCCAACATCACTCTTATCTCACCGCCTATTTCTTGTGATTGTTGATCGCTAAATGACATAGACAAATAGCTGATCTGGGGTACGACAAGAACGTAACTGATTCAAATTCCCGGACAGGCGATAAAACGTAGGACATTTGGAGGAAAATGAGCCATCTCTTTTCAGCTTGCCTGCAGTGGTAGTGTCCTACAGGATCAGGTGTGAATATGTGAAACTGAACTCATGTTATGTGGATAAAAGAAGACTATAATAAGAATGAATAAATAAATGAAAGCACAAATGCCAACAATATGGATGAGTGATGAAAGATCTTCAAGATTGTTCAAACCTTGTTTGTGTTGCTGTTGTTTGCACGTGCTAAATGGCAAAATTAAATGTTGAGTTAAATTAAAACTTGTTTTTTTTTAAATGTACTTGCTGCTTAATGAATATAATTTGCAAAGGACCCTTGAAAAAATGTCAATGGTCAAACTGAAGCTGTGAGTATCCTTGACCAGTGAGACAGTAAAGAGTGAAGGAGATGATACATTTCAGATGAAATAGTTTAATACTGATAGTTTACATACAGAAGATTTTTACAGTTTTGTTGTTTTTTTACACTGAGCATCAGCTCATACATAGTGAATCATAGACTGGCCTCTCAAATTAAAGCAATGGCTATCTATTTTATTGTAAACTTCTGCTCATTTACAGAAGGACAGAAAAGTAATATAAAGTATACAGATTTGGCAATCTGCCAGATGCTTCCCAAAACTCAATAAATAAGGCATTAGGTAAACTGTTAAATTAAAAAAAGGCTTGTTACTCCTCTGATCTGATGCAAAAGTCATGAAACACAGTGGTAAAAACTAGGTGAACTTAAAACGGCAGTAAATCAAATATGGTTTACTGTAACTTTCCTTGACAAGTTGTTGCGGTTAATGACACCAGTTGTATTGCTTCAGGAGCATATCATATTACTAGCATTACGGCTGCAGCTGTACAGTACAGTACATGTGTCATCTCTTAATGTATTTCTCATGTCAGCAGATGAGTCTTCTTTAGTGTGCTTCCCAGTTCAAAGGCAGCCACTAGTGTCAGTATGTACTTTGTTCATGAACTCGGATAAGCCAAAGCACATGCCCTGATACAGATGGTGTAAAACCACTTCAACATTTGCTCCATAAAATTGCATTACCAAGAAGTGAAGGCCTGGAACTAAGTCAGGTTTTATATACATTAAAACTCTTGCATTATTGAGGATATACAGTGTTTACATTGGCTGATATGTAAGAATTTAGCACCCCCCACACCCCTCCCCCCAAAAAAAAGAAACATCTGAAAAGTGCATTCATTTCAGAACTGTGTATTTGTCTGTGTTTGTGTGGTAAGTTTGGAAAAATGCTCCACCCAAAATCTATCTTTTGAGTATCACTCGCCTCCTGCAGAATTTAAAGGTGGCTGTAAAAATGAGTTTCATTCTTTACAGGAAACAGTGGCTGTGGTCAGCTTGGATTCATAACAAGGACTATTTATCTAAAGAAACATCTCCAACCTGAGCCTGAGAACACACCTACTGGTCATTCATTGTTTTGAATCTCTAACTAATTGGCTATGATAAGTCATGCTTAAGAAAGACAGTTCATCCATCCTTTTGACGAATTGTGCACAAACCAATGGAAGTTGTACATTTTAAAGGCTGCAGAAACTTCTTTAGTCATATTTTGGCAAAAATTAGTTAGAATATACCGAGCATACAAATGCACAGTGGAGAAGTAATGTAAACTTCAATCAACCCAAAATTAATTTTAAAAAAGTTTCTAAATGTAAATGTCTTATTCCATTAATTCATGGTCCATCTCACTTACAGTTTCTATTTCATGATTGCTAGCCAATAAGCTTTAACTCCATCATTATTCTGTAGGAGGAGTTTAAGAAGTTTCAATATATTTGTTTAACACTTTTCCTCTGAAATAGTTCACTTTTAGAATCCATTTTAAGCTTTTAAGTCTACAAAATGTGAGTGAGTGATACACAAACACTAGATTTTTGTTGTAGCATTTCACTTAAAAGGTATGAATCCCCTGGCATTTTTTTTTTTTTTTTGAGTTTGACTATTTTCTACTGATCAACAATGTAAGAGACGTACAGTAATTGAGAGCATGATCAAAATGCAGCAAGCAGGGTGATGTTTCGCAAATTCTTTTTCTTTAGCTTCCTGTAGCTGCACAGTAATCCTTGATTAGGCACTAGTTGTAGCCTCCTCTGAAGAAGCCTCCAGTGAAGCTGTACCATTCGTGTGCATGTACAGTAAACAGTAGTTAATCAATCACAGTCTAATGTGTGCTGGTTAAGAGAGATCCTGTTTGGTGTCTGTTTAGCACGCGTGTACTTCCATATTTTAATGTACTTCCATATTTTAATGTATTCCTCATTCTGTTAGCAGATGGTTATGGGATCTGTATTGTGTTTAAATGCCCTTGTCACACACAAAAATCTTCAAATCATACAAAATTTGCGTATGTTGGTCTGTCTGTAATTGTGTGTGTGTGTGTTTGTGTGTGTGCACTTGTCCAAAATACAGTTCTCAGTGTCCCATCTTCATCTTGTCTCAGTTCTCCTGTGATATCATGCTTGCTGCTCAATCCAGAACCCAGGGAAGATAACAGAAAACACTGATGACAATCTGTCCTCTAAACTTGACCTACTCCCCTGCCTTGCTACTCCCCCCGGCCCCACTTTTGAACTTCACCACCATGACTGTGATGTTATCTGGGCAACCGCGGTAGAAAGACTGGAGGACAATGCTCTTGGCACCGAAGTGTGGCTCATCCAGACGTTCGCGAACAAACCGGATGGCCTCTTCGTTACTGAAGGCGTCCCACAGGCCATCAGAAGCCAGGATCATGAACTCTGGCTGCAGTTTGTCCAGGTCAAAGGTCATGATATCAGGATCTGGGATGACTACGTTGAGGTTCTTTAGTGGGTAGTCCCCAAGAGATCGGGACATCGCCAGAATTCCCTGGACTCTCCAGGATCCATTAAAACTGATGAAGCCTCCTGGAAATAGTAAGATGACAATGGAAAGGTATTCAGTCATCAGAGCTTTAGAGCTTAAGCACATGATGATCAGGTAATAAGAAAAGTACTTGATGGCTGACTCAGTCTGTGATTTGACGCACAAACGTACATGTACAGTATGACAATCCTTTAATCACTCTTCTAGAATATCTATTTGTGACTCAGCTCTATGTTTAACACAATGCAATAGCAGAATAGACCAACAGAGGGCAGCCAAGGACTCCAAATATCATCCACTGGACGGTACATTTATTCTGCTTTGTATTATACAATTGTTGCTCTCATATCTACCTGCCCTCTTGATCCTCTTGCGCTCTTTTAGCTGATATGGTTTGTGGTCATGTGATAGTGCAACAGCGTTTCCATCTTTGTCACACAACACACCACGCGAGTCTCCAACGTTGGCCACTGTGAGCTCTCTATCCGACAGCAGGGCTACAAGACAGGTTGTTCCTGTACAGGAGATTAAAAGAGACCAAAAATGATGAGGAAACTGGCAGATTTGAAAGGTACGTGAATGTCCCAGAAATGTCAAACTTGAACTGAAATCCAAATATTTTGACCAGTGGCTTACTACATCAAAGCAGTTTAATAGTGGTTCGTATCACAGTGTAGCTACTCATTTGTTTTTATGCGAATAAACATTTGTGGAAATACTATGTGCACACACATTTTATGGATTACACAAAACAAAGTTAAGCTGAGGGTAGCTATTAAGATCAAATGACAGAAAGAAAGTCTGTGTTTTTGTGAAGGTCATATTGCACCTCTGTAATAGAATATTTCAGTTGTACAACATTGTCAAACCAAGTTCAAATTTCACTACATATCCTACATCTCCAGGGATAAAAACATAGAGAAATCTGACAGCTCTTCTCCAGTATAATGTCTGCTGCTATTGTGTTTTATTGACACTGTCCATTATAATAATGACTTATTAGGGTTAATCTAATCCCCATGACTGAAACGGGAATGGTTGACCTTTAAAATATCTTCTACAGATGTTTGAGAGAAAAGGACATTAAATCAATTGTGCAAACTGCTGAGAAGATTTTTCCTTGATAATTGGTTTGAGCTGTAGGCCAATAATATGTCAGGCACAATGAATACAACTAAAAATTAATCACAGATGTGTCTTTTATATGCCCAGTTGTAAGAATCTCAACTAATCACCAAACAAATTATTCAAAAATAAAAAGGAGTGGCTGAACAGTAAAAGAAAGAACTGTTAGTGGACATATTTGTTATTAAGTACCACCAACTGATCACTCTTGACTGTAGCTCTAAAATGTATTTCTATCAACAACACAAATGTCAATTAGCAGTCCCACTCTCCTCAGTCGGTACAAGTGAAGTGTACAGAGGGATCCCATCAAAGAGGTAAATGTCAGCTGGGAAGCATTGTGCTGAGAGGATATTATACAGGAAATTGTGAGATTTCCTTTGATAGGCGGGGTGCTGTGTCCTTTAAAAGGCAGAGAGCATGAAAGCTGAATGAATGAGCACTTAAAGGTATCATTTTATATCTTTGCTTCCCCCAAAGCTTAGCAGGCGATCACAAAATAATTTACACACATGAAAAAATACTTTCTTTTTTAGATCACTATCGATGTCCCCCCCCCCCCCCCCACACCTTCCTCCACCCTCTCCTGACCTGCTTCATCATGGTTGGCAGAGAGCTTGTCCAGCATGTCACGATCCACAGTCAATATGCGCTGCTCAAGGATGCTGGCATAAGAAAGAGAGCTATCTCTCTTCTCTCTCTCAAAGGCCTGCAGCTGCTGTTTCAGGGACTCTGGCAAGTGGACCTTCACGTAGTCAGCTGCAGCCTGGGAGAGGGAGGAAAGAAGCGGTGTGATGGGGAAGAAGTAAGGAGGGAAAAGACACAGCGAGAATTAGACAGCTGTACGTTACTTCAGATCTGTTTATCTGTTCACAAATATTGAGCTACACATGCTCAAGTTTAAGGTTTGAACTCTTTCAGCGTATATTTTACTGTTCACCAGTGTTTACACTCCTACAGGCCATAAAGCCTTTTGCTTCACTTGAGACTGTTTAGAATAGACTGCCAGTTCTATAAATAACCAAATAGTACACATGAAATGAGACATTATGATGTTGTGGGAGTGATGTTTTTATTTTAACTGACATGTCCCTATATTATGTTGAACATGGGCAATGTAGTTTGGGTCAATCCCACATACAAAATCATGCTGCAATACATATTTACTAGTGCACCAAATGTTCCCCCAAAATGCTAAATGTTCTCCTTTTAGAGTGACTCTTGCTCAATTCTACAGTGCCCAGCTCTGCGACTTATTTTTAAGAATTTGGGCATAGACGTGAGAGTGCCACAGACAGTGTGGGGACGGTGATAAGTCCTAAGACACGGACCAAAGTTAATTGGACCTAATCTAAATCCAGCCAAAGCCACTCGTGAGTTAACAATAAACAAGTTAGCTACTGTATAATGCTGGTAAAGTGCTATCCTCAATTATGACTATGAGTCTTAGGTTATTATTGGCATTTCTATCTTGTACACAACAAGCTGACAAAAGCTTGATCTTCTTATTGATATAACTGGTTGCACTGTGCCTCATATTTCATCATATTTTTAATGAAATTATCCGAGCAGCCGAGCAGCACAAAAAAAAAATCATCTTATTTTGTTACTATTGCAAGTTTTTTCGTCACTGTGGTTGGTAATGGGGTCCAATATGACGCTAATTTAGTGTACTGCTTCTTTCATTTTCATTTTACAGTTACATACAGCAGGTGCCCTGTGATGAATTATTGAACAACCTCCTCATCCTCCGGCTCACTTGCCCTCCTCCTCATCTTACTTATCTACTTCTTCTTCCCTCATTTGCTGTGCCAAGATTTCCATTATGCTAATGCTGCTGAATCAATTCTAAAATGGGAAAATGTTATACCATCCTAATGGCCCGGTTGATACAGAGAGCATATTTAAATTTCACAGCATTTATGGAAATGAATATACTTTTATACATGCTTCAGTGTATCGATCCTGACTAAAACTTTTCATGGGTATCATCATGCAGCTTAGTTTAATTTATACTGAGCAACATACAGCAGGAAACCTGAACACATTTACACAACTGATGACTTTGAAGCCGTGTTGCAACAGTTCTTATTTAAAATTCTGTCTGTTTATGTCTCCATTTTATGCTTGCATAAATTCAAATTCAAAGCTGTCTGTATTTCCATCAATGCTGTAGTAAAGTTTATTGACTGACACAGATGAGATTTGAACTGATAGCCCTGATAATTTCACCCTAAGTGTTTATCATGAAATTGAAATTAGGAGTGAAATACAGAGAAGCAACCTGACCTGGAAATTAAATATTCCTTATAATTAGCAGAGGAAACCCTCTCTTTCGGCTGCACCCACTTCCCTTCTCCCTTTTGCTTTTCCTGGGAGATTTTACACATTCATTTGTTTAATTGGAGAGGGAGGCTGAGTGAGCCTTGCTCAGGAAAAGTGCATCGAGTGTAAATTTCCATTTGCTGTAAACAACTGTGAATGCCAAGGCAGATTCCATAAATGACTCAAATACTTTTCAGTCTGAGGATTTAATTACTTATTGTGATACACTGGACCAACTTACTTTATTAAAATGTGAATGATCTCTAGTCTGGATCTTTGTGGTGTTTTATGAAATGCCATTTGCTGCTTGAGTCAGCATGAGGCTGTAAATACAATTTCATGCAGCATAGTGTGAAGGCAGAGTTGTAAACTAGTCAAACTTCCTGTTTCAACAGTAAATGGTCTCAGTGAATCACATTAAAAGAGCAGCGGCAGAATGTGCTGACTTTTATGATTCTGGGCCTTAACTCACTGCCATGGTGAAAACTATTTTAAAAAACAGAGACGTTTTTGAGAACTTTCCTGCATATTTTCAGGGCCGGAACACACAGCACTGCCAGACAACCCGTTCTATCTGCCCATATTTAGTTTGGCGGCATCGCTTCATTTAATATTGGAAATGTGTGTGTGGGAGGAGGGGGGTGGGGGTGAGGTTGATTACAGTTGTGCCAAACTACATGTAAAATGCACTAGCAAATAAATATCCCTGCATATCCACACATGCAGTGATTTTCCAAACATCATTAGCACTGAGTTGCAGATGGTAAAAACATCTTTCATAAATGACCCTTAACATCAGACTAATCTCCCATTGATTTACTATTTCCACTTAGTGGTAGTGCTTGGTACACTGGACTTTTAGAGAGTGTTTCCATATCTCAGGATGTCTGCGTATTGATGTGAATGACCCCATAAAAGCTGGAGTCAATGTCAGTGACCCTTTCTCTTTAAGCCCAAAAATCCTACTTGAGTATGACCAATGAAAGATAAAACGATGACAACATAAGAAAAAAGAGACAACTAACAAAAACCATAACCCCAAGATATACATTTAAAGAGAGGAAGGAAGGAAACCAGAGATAGCAAGAGAGGGAAAGTGAAAACATAGTAGGAGATGTCAGGACAGACAGGAAGGATAAATATTTGTTTATGCAACAGAAATAGACAGAGCAGTCCAGATGGGTAAACACTCTCTGCTCTCTGTTTGTTGTCTCTCTCTCCATCATTGAACACCACCCAATGGAAATTCTTGCGACTGATTTTTTTAGGAACCGAATAAGCAGTCTTGTTTTTGTTTTTTTTAAATTATGAGACTGGGACTGGGACAAGTTGTGAATGTACATCACATCAGATAAAATGAGACATATATACTGTTTAAATTTGATGGTAGACCTGCAGGAGAATATTTAGTTTGAGAGGAAGAGATGACAATAGTGATAAGCATCACTGGACACCAGCACTAATTGTATCTTCTACTTGAATTTACTCCTTAGTGGATTTAACCAGCAGTCTTGTAAATGTTGTTGTTGTTGTTGTTGTTAGGTCTGCTTGACCATGCCAGTGACCTTTTATTTACATGTAAAACTTTATATGCAGTCTGCAATGTGTTTTTTAACAAAAAAGAGGGACACAAAAATGAAAACAATCAAAATTCTTGGCATTCAAAAACACCTTGTCTTTGTGGTTAAACTGAAGGGAGCCTCTTTACTTTTGTAATCGATGAAAATGCTAAAGATCCACTGCTCTCAGCCTCTAAAATATGAATAGTTGATGGTTTCTCCACATTCTATGATAGTTAACTGAATATATTTAGATTTTGGATTGTTGGTTGGACAAAAAAAGCAACTTAAAGATGTCACCTTGAACACCTTTGGTAATTTTTTTGTTGCTGATGAAGAAAATGATGTGCAAATTAATCAGTGATGAAAATAAGTATTAGGTGTAGTCAAATAAAAGAGGAAGTGGCTGTAAAAGTTTAAAGCCAGAGCACAGTCTGGCTATCCTTTGTTTCCATATGTTTCCTTTCACTCTGTGTTTGTGTTGTGTCGCATCGTATTAAAAACAGTAATAAAATAATAAAACTAAGATCTACTACGGGAAGAGCAGGCTCTGAATGACAAACATAACCAGTATCATTCTGTGAAATGTTATACAGTGGTTGAGGAGTGACAGATGGCCACCAGGACATGTGGTCTAAAGGCAGCCATGAGAAACAACTGACCCTTGACAAGGGAGTGAAGGAAAGAGACAAAACCTACACACACACACACACACACACACACACACACACACACACACACACACACACAAGTTCTTTGTGGTGGATCCCTGATTGGCAGTGGGCTGGAGGAGGTGTCCACACAAAGGAATACAATGCTGGAGTGGGGAGGGGGGCTGCATGCACTGTTTGAGAATGGAGTATGAAGTAACACTGTCTGTCCCCCACTTCAAATAATTGTGTTCCTCTAGAAACCTGGCAACTTCACTGTGCTCTGTGCTGAACAAATAGTTTATTACTGCTGTCCTGACTTCTGTCATTTCTAACTTCTTGCAATATGAGTGTATTTTTTCTATTTATTTCATATGGTTACATGCTACAGTTTATAATGTTGTCATGAAAGCCAACAGCATCTTCCAGTAAATGTTATGATAGCAATAAAATGTGTCTTTTTGAAAAGAGTAAACTCTGTCTGTCTGTCTGTCTGTCTCTATTGAAGTGCTGCTGGGGTCTGGTGTGCAGCAGCAGGTCTTTAAATCTGGATGAAATGCATTGTGGAAAGGGGGCCTTTGCAGCCTTTTTCCCCTCCCAGCCTACCTCTCCACCGTGACCGTCAAATATCCCGAATATGGACGGGTGGGTCTTGTTGGTGATGTCGGTGAGCACCTCGAAGCGGTCCTCCATGTGATCTCGTCTCCCCTGTATGGAGTACACTGCTACGTTGTTATTCTTGAACTCCCAGGTCTTGGAGAACTCTGCGTCCAGAACACTGAGGCCTCCCAACCGGTCGTTCTGCATCATCTCCGCCACTTTCCCCTTTACCATCTTCACGGCATCCCGGCTAGACTTGACGATGGTTTTCACCTCGTCTGTATGGAAGAAATAACTCCACAGCGCCAGACTGATGCACAACAGAAACAACGTCTCCGGCCTGAGGAGAAAATAACGCATGATCCGACCCAGAAGAGACAAGAGCGTCATTGTGTCTCCTATCATCACACGCAACCAAACTGCGGTCTGTCTCAGTCCCCTTTTGCACAATTCACTCCATCCGCTCAGCGGAGCTATGAAAAAACGCGATGCACTACCACGATGTCTGACAAAGACTGAATATCAACATTGAAGTGCTCCTCGGAGGCCTGTCTCTACTCGGAACGCATTTACGCACTGTGCACCACTGCCTGCCAGACACCGGGCCCGAGAAACGCAGGACAAAAGCAGACGGGCCACCCTAATTTGACTCTGACTCCGATGTCTTAGTCCTATCCTCGCTCCTCTAAGCAGCTGCAAGAGGACTCTAGACCTGAGCCGATCTCTCGCAGTTCATTATAGGATGACGGATTCTTGGGGTTGGACCCACCCCGGAGAGAGTCATGAGAGTCACCGGGGGGCGATTGTCGACTTGGAGGTGTCGTCCTTTTTCCGCCGTTGACCCCGTTTCTTCTCTCGGTGTATGTGTGTTAGTGTGTGTGTGTGTCTATTCAGTCCCTGCATCAACATTGCATTTTTCACATACACACACCTCCATACTTGAGATGTGTCAAATTAGCACGTGCGAACCAGAATAATATCGGAAGTCAACCATGCTTGTTTAAATAAAGCACGAATGTGGACTGAGCTGCACACGGTGCACACGCTATTTTGAAATACTGGCTTTATGTTGAAAGTCGTAAGCGGATCTAGATTGTCGTGACAGTCGACAACTTGACATCGGTTCATTCTTTAAATGTGGTCGGCGCTGACATGAATGCGCAGCTGCAAACTCTTAAGACGGACAAGCCAAACATTGGAAGCACAGGAGGTGGCTGCGGTATCAAATGATGATGTCATCCAGTATAATAGCCTATGACTCATTTTAAATCTAGATACAGATTCACTTCTACGTTTAACCCTAACCCTACTGACTGGATTATCCGAAGACACCAGAGATAGCCTATACTTATTGACATATCTCACAGGTTTTATTCTATCACTCCAGTTTTTCATGATTTTATCAATACATCTGTTCCTAATGACTTAATGTTTTCTTTTTTAATTATTTTTTCTTAAAAACACAAATGTATTGGAGTCCTCTGGGACCCCAGTTAAAATCACCCAATTCTGTCTATGCGGTTTTATTAGATGGAACTATTTATAGAGTTCATGTTTGCCATTGGTCCTAATTTTAAGTATCACACACTATCATGGGTGTAGGGGCACTCTGTCAGTCATTTTGACAGATGCAGCAGACAAAGATTTCCTCATGTGCTCTGTCGATGACCCTAGATTTTCAATCATAATAATCTGTTCTTTTTTCAGATGACATGAGTTACATTACTAAAAATATTTTGAGAAGAAATAAGTTTTGACATAAATTTTGCCTTGATGCTTAATAGTTTATTCTTGGGAGGGTTAGGGTTAGGGTTACTGACCCCAGTCAGTAGGCTAGTCCTTGTATGTTAAATATGTTGGGTTTGGATGAGGGTTAATTCTCACAATATCCCATTGGAATATGATATGGCCCTAATTACTTTTCATGAGCAATTTATTATAGGCCAAAGACAAAGTACAAAATATGAGTAGAATAGACTCCATACTTGTATACACAAATTACATTACATTGACATCCTGGAGACTTACCCTAACCATAACCTAACCCATACTCTAACTTTACCTTAACCCATATCTAAAACTTAATGATTTATGTTATGCAGGTTTGCTTTTTGTCCTCAAAAGAGAGTCAAGTCCCCCCATGTGACTGCGTTCACAGATTTAAGTCACACAACATGAGGAATACCTGGTACAATAGCTACAATACATATGCAACAAAATTGTAAATAAAAATGGATGACAACATAATAACTGACATATTATAGTGTTGCCCAGTGTAGTTAGACAGAGTCTTTGTTTAGATTTAAGTTACAACAGTTGTTGCACTGAGCAAACACTTCCCCCCTATGGTACTCTGAAGTAATACACTTTTGATAGCTCCAGCAGTCTCATCATTTGCATCAAGCTGAGCTGTTTAATCTTTATTTAATCAGGAATTCTTTTTGAAATCACAATCTTTCTTACAAGAAAGACCTGAGAACAAATTACAAGTATACAACATCACAACGATGAAATTCATGTACACATGGCAAATCTCAGGTTGATCCTCATCACTTGAGGAGTGCCATGGTGCTTAAATCCAAATTACATTTTTTTCTCTTTTGTTTCACACTTCCCAAACATGTCATAATTTGCAGTGCATTCCTTCAGTTTGTAAGGATATATTATCAGGATATCAATTAATATATGAAATATAAATATGAATAAAGTGCATTGTGTCACAACCTAGCTCAGAGGTAGGACAAAAGATGGAGACCACACATGACTTTAAACTAGAAAACATACATTTATTGAATTAAACTAAAGTAACTATGTATGTCAGTTCACCAGTAATGTATGTAGTGTGTGTGTGTGTGTGTGTGTGTGTGTGTGTGTGTGTGTGTGTGTGTGTGTGTGTGTGTGTGTGTGTGTGTGTGTGTGTGAGAATGTGTATAAATGTAAGATGAAACAAGAATATAAATAACCAAAGCTCAAACAAACTCAGCAACTCAAACAGGAGAGAGAGAGAGTAAATGCTCAGAGCCCTATTTATAAAGGAGCATTCACACCAATCCATGTGTTGACCCTCTCTCATGATGAGCCACTTCCCAGATCCCAGACAACCAATCAGAATTTAGGTCAGAGGCCATGAGGCCATCACAATTGCGAAAGTTTCTGATGTGTTTAAAATAATAAATACAGCCCATGTGGACACATATTGCTTAGTTCAGTAAAGGATACATTTAATTCATTTGTAGCTATTTGTCACTTCTCTCTTCGCAGCACTTTTGAACTGGTTTTCTGTCATTAATAACCTTGAGCTCCTTTTGGTACAATTTTGTGTTTGATATTACTACAGTTCACATGGCTCCTCGTCAGATTTTGTGTGAAATCTTGGTAGCAAACCAGGAATCATTAAGCGTTAACATCAGAGGTTTGAAACTACACCCATATATGTGAAGCTTGGTTCAGTGGTGCCAGGTTTCCATGAGAGTTGTTGGATTTACTGGGCTCTTTGGGTTTGTTAGATCAAGAAGGTGAATGGTTTTTGGGACACTGATCCTCCCTTCACTGGGTTTATGGTGATCCACTTTCTGCTTTGAGGTTCTGCCAGATGGTGTGAACGCTACAAGGTGTTGCACTCAGTAACTCTCATATGAGATGTTATTCACTACCTTCAATGTGTTACGATTTGCGTCTATACAGTGATGTGTGTCTGTGTATGTTACCTTTTTTCTTGTTTGTGTACAAAGCAAGCTTGTGTGTGAACAACACATTAGCAACGTGTGCACTCTTGGGTCCAGGAATCATATCCCATATCACAAAGAATAAAGTCTGGCCCTGTATACAACCAGCTTTATTTCACATCCCTCAGGAGTCACATAATCTGTTTTGCCAGCCCACCTACCTCCTAATAACCCCAGGTGTTTTCTGTCTCTTGTTCTCTCACTGAATTGGTGATGCAGATATTGGGCTACCAGGGGCAATATAAGGAAGGATGTAGGCTGCATCATGCACTTGATGGAGGGGATGGAGTAAGAGTCAGTATCATCTACAACAACAGGTAAGATTGTTTCTTTATTATACATCACCGCCACACTCTTTTGCACTTTTGATAAAACCATACTCATTTACTGTAGTTGTTGATTCTTTTAAAGTCAACAGTACAATATAGACCTTTTCCTAATGTGCTGCTCCCTCATCAGTCTCCTCTCTTGCAGATCATGTCATTAACTCGCCTGCTCCTCTTGACAACTGTCCTCATGGTCCTGATGGCCACGTTGACCTCCAGTGCCCGAACCACACGCTGGCCCAAAACTCAGAGCACCAAGAAGCCCCCTAGAGCTGGTGGCAGCGGTGGAGGTGGGCGGACCACAACCACAACCCCATCACCTTCCAGCAGCCTGCCCACAGAAGAGACAACTGAGGTTATGATGGATGCTTACACTCTGTCCCCTACAGACAGCACCACATACCCCAATGATATTTACTCCACTGAATTCCACACCGATGCCATAGCGCCCCCTGGGAGCAACCATGGAAACTATACCCTTGACTACAATGAATGCTTCTTCAACTTTTGCGAGTGCTGTCCACCACAGAGAGGTCCCATAGGGCCCATGGGGGAGAAAGGCCCTATCGGACTGCAAGGAGAGAGGGGCCCTCCAGGTAAGACTCCGTAATTGTTTTTAGGAGAATTACCTTCAAGGGGCCAAAATTGTGCTTCTTTTTGCTCTCTGTTTTGCAGGGTATCCAGGAGAGAAGGGAGACATGGGGCTCAGAGGACCGCCAGGCCCAGCAGGACTACCTGGAGCCAATGGACTCAATGGCGACATAGGTACAGCAGGGTTTAACAGCAGGAGAGATTTTGATTGTCTCTCTGTATCTCTCTCTCTATTGCTCTCTCCTTTTTTGCCAAATGCTTCTTTTTGTAAGTTCTTTGTGGATGTCATTTTCTACGCTTTATTTATCAAAACAACCACAGGTGATAAAGGTGGTCAAGGACCTGTGGGTCCACCTGGTGCACCTGGGATTCCTGGAAAAACAGGAGAAAAAGGTATGTAGAACCTCAGCAGAAATTGTATTAGATCGCCTCTTTTAATCATACTGGATCAGATTAGCCTAAAATATGTGTAAATGCTCCCTATTAATTTATACATCACTGTTTGAAAATCAAAAAGCATTTTTAAAACATCCTTCAATGTGAATATAATTAGTCCTTTCCACAAACTGTAGGTGACCCAGGCCCCAGAGGAGAAAAAGGTGAACGTGGCTTCAACGGTTTGAAAGGGGACCCAGGAGAAAGAGGAGAGCCTGGCCTGAATGGTACTAAGGGCAGCACTGGGCGAGAGGGGCCTATGGGTCCCCCAGGAGTTGGTGGGACAAAGGGTCAGAAAGGTGAACAGGGACTTACAGGCGAGTGTTTAACAGGTGAGAAAGGTGATGTGGGTGTGCGTGGGCCACCTGGACCAAGAGGGGAGATGGGCCCTGCAGGAATGAATGGAACTGATGGTGCAAAGGGACAAAGAGGGGAGCTGGGGCCTCCTGGAGGGAAGGGGGATACTGGGGCCAGAGGGCCCCCTGGACCTCTTGGTCCAAGGGGCATAGCAGGGTTGAGAGGGGAAAGGGGAGTTAAAGGAGGACGAGGGCCTCGGGGCCCTAAAGGCCCTCCAGGTGAGAGTGTAGAACAGGTTCGCTCTGCCTTCAGTGTGGGCTTGTTCCCCAGCAGGTCCTTCCCTCCACCGGGCGTTCCTGTGAAGTTTGATAAGGTGTTTTACAACGGGGAGGGGCACTGGGACCCAGCTCTCAACAAGTTCAACGTCACCCACCCTGGGGTCTACTTATTCACTTACCACATCACTGTGCGCAACCGGCCTGTGCGTGCTGCCCTGGTGGTGAATGGGATGAGAAAGCTGCGGACACGGGACTCGCTGTACGGCCAGGACATCGATCAAGCTTCCAACCTCGTACTGATGCAGCTGAACGACGGCGATCAAGTTTGGCTGGAAACTCTGAGAGACTGGAATGGTGTTTACTCCAGCAGTGAGGATGACAGCACTTTCTCTGGCTTCCTGCTCTACCCAGACTCAAAGAGCAAATCTACAAATATGGAAAACATGTAAACCTGTGGCTGCAGCCTTTGACCTTAAATGAGCTCTGATTTTAACTTCTTGTAGAATCTGCATAACCTTCAGCCCGTTACACTGCTCTGTCAAATGGATGTGATTCAGCAAAGTACTGCTGCTTTGTTATCTGCTTGCTGCTTTTGCACTAATCACGCCAAATGCTTTGCTTAGCCTGCTGTACTTGGCAATGGATGAGGCTTGGTAAAACTGCTGTATGCAACACTTCAGTTCTTTGTAACACAGCATTAAAAATGTCTATGCTTGAAATGAATGACCTTTGATTTTTATTTATTGGGAAAAGGGACCAGAAGCTAATTTATAAGCCATTAGTCTTTTCAATGAGGAAAGATCAGCTGTGTGTCACTGAGGCCAGTTCACATTTAGAAACAATGTAAGTGAATAATTGCATTTGGATTCCACTAGAGGGCGTACGGTGTTCAGGTTTGTAAAGAAGCACTCTTCAATGCAGATATTAGTACTGAGAAAGCAATAAAAGGGCTGCAGACAAAGAATGACGATGTGATGTTTCAAGCAACAATATTTGGAATAAATTAGATTTTCTGAAAGAAACCATAAGAACCCAAACAAGACTCAACATGTGCTTGTCTACTGCAAGCGGATAATTCAGATACCATTTAAAGCCTTAAGATCATTCTGGTTATTTCTTAATTTTGGATTTTACCCCACTTTATTACTAGCTCTGTAAGGCATTTTTGTAGATAAGAGATACAAAAAACAGTGACATTCGTGTTTTTTATCCTAATTCCTAAATCAGTTTTTTAAAAAGAAAACAGTGGTGAAGGTAAAACAAATCCAAAGGGACACTGCAGACTGATATGTGTTTAAAAAGCTACATCCAGGATCTGATATGAGGAAATAATAATGCCTCATTGACATAACAGACCCATAACAACAGATTAGCTGCCCTAGCACAGAGCAGGGTGGATTACCCTCTGCAGTATAGAGAAACCAATGCACCATAAATTATCATGTGGTGTACCCACACTGTACAATAAAAAATGGCATTGACTTTTATAAATGCTATATCTCATTAAGCTCTAAACAGTCAAGACCTCTCATCAGATTAAAATTGATAATAACCCACTACATAACAGCAATCTATCTAGAAGACAAATTGCATTTGTTATTTTACTTCACTGAGAGGCACTCAGAGCCTTTATGTTGTGATGTATTGGTTACAGAGAGCGAGAGAGATTGTATTGAATCTTTAAGGCTTTCAATTTTAAATGCACCATTAAAATGCATTTAGTATATTTCATTGCTCATATTCAGAGGTTTTCATGTTGACTTATGATTGAAAAATGTCAATTTAGGATCAAAATCTAATATTTACAAGAACATTTACTAGAAACATTTAATCCTTAAAAGACAGAATGGTCTTTGCCTAACTTTGCCTGAAATCTTCAGTAATTTTATAAACATGTTTAATCACTTACAATCCATATTATATCTTAAATAAAATACAATAAAATCTTGTAAGAAAGATTTTGATACTGCTTATGTAAATATTGTCTAGTTTTGTTTTTAGAAGAAAGGCATCACAGGTTTGGTTTAGCAGGTTTGAGTAGCTTGGAGCATTTAAGAGTTTTTCTGCATTATAATGTCTCCTTTTCTTCTCTCTTTACTTTTTTCCCCCCACACTGAAAAATGTAATATCCTGGGTTTATAATTGTATTGTAGGTTAGTTGCATATTTGGTTCATAAAAGATATTTGTCTGATAAAAGGAGCAGAAGAAAGAATCACCATTCAGCCCACATGTTACCATTTTTAGGAATACATTTCCCTCTGTAATAACCTACTGTTTTTGTCATTATCTCTAGCTCTGTAGCAGGGGATACCTTCACCCGCTTAAGCTTGGACTTTTATATCATAATACTTTCAGTTTGATATTATGTCTCAAATATCTTACAGTTAGAATATTAAATACCACTGCAGCAAATCCCCACATGTTGAGAACGTCATTATCTGTTATTGATGATCATATAATAGAGTTGTTTGCATGTGTGCATATTTCATACATTTTTTATACAAAACTTTCAAATTTTTTTTATTTATTTCCTGTTTCCTGAGGGACACACATAAAACAGAATTTATGCTTATCCAAAATTCATAAGAAGTAAATCAATTATTACATTATTACATTAAATAATAATATGACATTATAAACACTAAATTGCCACAATATTTCTAACCATGTCCCAATTAACACCATGAAAGGCAAGCTGCATTTGTGCTTGTTTGTGTCCTTTCATTAACAATGATCAAAAAGCAGGTGCTTTTTTTCCGCTTCACAATCCGACACATGAGCTCATACCATGTATACCAGTAAATTCAAAAGTCAAAAGCTGAGCACTGAACAATGATTGTAATTGTAGTTAGTTTTGCTTGGAATTAAAGATAACATTTTGGAATCAGGTAGATAGTGAGTTTAGGTGGCATTTCTGTGACTTTGCCAGGTCAAATAAGGAAGTGATGACACTTATAAAAGCGTCATGTACTGTGAATAAATTAGTCATTTATCACAAATAATTACATTGCTGACTTACTGTCAGTGTCGATCTTTGCTTTGGAGATTAGAATTCAGGCATTTCTTACAGTTAACAAAACAATGTTCACAAATTGATTGATTCATAAATATTGATGGTGGTATTGATCAGATCATGACTGGAAGGATTTTATTTTCCTGTAACTAAAGTTTCCCTCGGCTGAAGAGTCTTTATTATTTGGGGAAATTTTATTTCTACATTAATTGAAAGTTAACTTTAACTAAGGGCAAATGCATTGTTTTACAAAGAAACAAAAACATGACACTGAAACATGTTAGCATGTTAGAGAGAAAAAACTGAGAATACCATCTCCATCTATTGGTGAAGGACATACAGTTACCTCAAATTTCCAGAATAAAATGCTATTGCTGGTGGTGGTGGTGGTGGTGGTGGTGGTGGTGTGTGTGTGTGTGTGTGTGTGTGTGTGTGTGTGTGTGTGTGTGTGTGTGTGTGTGTGTGTGTGTGTGTGTGTGTGTTTGTGTGTGTGTGTGTGTGTGTGTGTGTTTGTTAAAATGTTATTCTGCTTGTTTGTTTATAGGCCTATCTGTGGATGCGTGTGTGTATGTGTGTGCATTTATGTATTTTCTACTACTCTGTGTGAAAATATAAATAACTACCTTGGCGGTGTGTGCAGTGTAATCTGTTCCCAGCAGGCTGAATTCCCACTGAGAGAAAGACAGTATATTGTTCCTGCAGCACCACAGATAACAACTCATTAGCATACTGAATCATTTGGCTGCAAGAGCCACTCTGCCACCCATCTGCACTGAGCTGATAAACACACACATGCCAGCTCTCTCTCTCTCTCTCTCTCTCTCTCTCTCTCTCTCTCTCTCTCTCTCTCTCTATCTCTCTCGCTCTCTCTTTCTCTCTCACACACACACACACACACACACGCAGAACCATGCAGAGCACACACATACACAAGCTAGCTCACACAAACACACAGACACAAACATGCACAAGCCTCTTCTCGTTCCCTCCCTTTCAATCCCTCATATACACTCCCTGTATCCCTCTCTTTTTGTGAGTCTGTGTCTTTTTGGAGAGTCGAGAACACTGAAGCAGGTAAATGTTTGGCAGGCATTAACCCAGAGAGCCCCTCAGTGGAGTCCCAGCACAGCCAGAGCAGAGCACAGGAGAGGTCTCCAAACACCTGGTTGTCTCTGATGCTCTCTGGAAGCAATTATAGTTTTTAGAAATGCCTAAGTATTGCTGCTGTTATTGTAGTAGTGGTACTAGTGTCAAAGTCTGTTGTGTAAAGTTATGGAATATAGGAAAGAAGACTTCAAAACATTTAAGCTGCAAAGTTACCGCTGTGGTGCTAATTCCTTATTGCAGTACATCCTGGGTTTATGAACACTACTTTTCGATCGCAAAAGTAAATAACTTGCGGGTGGTGGGAGTCTCGATCGGAATGGCTGTTTCACAAAGTGTGCAGACACAACAGCAGGCAAACGAGTGCAGCGGAGGCTGTCAAAACCACTTTCACAATGGCAGGATATCCTGTAGGTCACAGAGCCACGTTAACCTCTACAGGAAGTTGTCACTTGTTGGGAGGAAGTGAGGATTCCAGCATCCATTGAGGAGGTTTCATAGGATGGTTGTGGTTTTAACTATACACTCTGTATAGATAAGATGGCAAACAGTTGCATGGTATGCCTCTAGGGATTACTCAATTAGATTACGCAATCATGAATAAGAGTGTAAAATGTATAAAATGAGTCATTTATGATGCAATGTGACACAGAAATGTGTATGATAAAGGAGATTAACTGAATTGAACAAGACCCACAACATGCTTGAGTGAGATCAAATACAAGGCTTTTCCTCTGCGTGTTTTATTCAGGGGTTTTGTATAAAATTCGTCAATTTAACATTGGATATATTTATAGATACAGCTATCATACAACAAATATGTCATTACCAAACGTACAATGTCCCTTAACTGCAATTCATAAAATACCATAGTTACCAAAGGTACCAATATAGGCTACTAAGTCCTGCTAAAAAAGCAGAATAACCAACAACAGTGAGCAATACTTAACTCTTCAGAAAACTGCTGGTGTTGTTATGATATTAACACTGTGGTGCATGTGCGTGCGTGCGTGTGCCTCAATTAATGTCTCTATATTTGTGTGTGTGTGTGCGTGTATGTGTGTGTGTCTGTGTGTGTGTGTGTGTGTGTGTGTGTGAAATTTAGTAATGAAGGGATTTATTTGTGTACCTTACTAAACTACAACTGCATTACAGTTAAAAAAAACACTGAAACAGACATTCATATCAAAAGGACTGCGTGAGTCATTTACATGGTTTTCATATGACCCACATTTTGTACACTTTAAGAATCACTGCATGTCTTGTACCTCCACAGCAAATTCAAATAATTAAATTCATCTTCAGGCAGTGAAATTGTTTAACTGTCTGTTGCCATATTTGGTGTCATTTTCTCATCACCAAATTGTAACAGAAGTAAAAGGTACCACATTTGATGTACTACGTTCAGCTGTTTGCTTTTACATTTTGTTTCTTTCATTTCTTCTCTGATTTCTTCTTGTTTCCTGTCTCCTAAAAGACCATTTTGCTAGTGAACCCGTCAACAAACACACTACGGTACATCTTAAACCACATTACTTGAACTTGAGTCACTGTTATTACATTGTGCAGTGAAAATATAATGCTATTTACAATACATAACTGTGTGGGTACAATTAGCGTCCAGTCTGTTTATTTATGGCCTCCAACTGAGGCAAACTTACTTTTGTGTCATTACTCTAACACATCAATTTGTTGGGGCATAAATCTCCAGGTTTCCCGGCTATTCTGGCTACACCTTGTAACCAAAAGTATCATCACTGAAGCATTGGTCAAAACTTCAATATTAAATGGTTGTCATTTGATTGTTTCTTTTGTTTGGTTTTGTTTTGTTCTGCTTTGATTGCTAGTTCTTTTTTTTTTAGGTTTTTCCTTTTTATGTATTTATTTATTTTAGAATATCCAGTCTTTGGACTTTCAAAACACGGAAAGTTATGATCCGCAGGTCAGTCAAAGACATGAGACATGCAGAATTTACAAGTCTTTTGTTGGATCAAATTCAGTCGATCACCAATCAAACCAAGCAATTCATCAGTGCTGTCTCAGATGTGATGTGGAGACAGGTACTTATGATCCATGTCAGACAACACTATTTCACTACACAAGTCTTGATTCTGCTTCCTATACCAATGTCTCAATGCTAACGAGGTCCTGAGCATATCCCATCCCTTCCTTAGTCCCTCTCATTGTTCTCTTTCAGTCTCATCAGGTGTTGTGTCCATGGTCTATTGGCAGAGCATCATCGGCGACTGGAGCCATCTAATGGGCGTCCATTGCGCCTCAGATCCCTAGCAGCTAGATGGAGCGGAGGCCCACGTGAAGCCGGTAGAGTCCTTGGAGTTGGAGGTGAGTCCTGGTCCTCCATAAAGCTCTCAGGACTGCCCTCAGCATCGCCATCAGGCAGGCTTCCACAGCTGGAGCCTGGGGACATTGTCTCCAGAAGATCGTCCCTGGCTAAGCCCACCACTGTGTCTTGATGTGGTCCACCCTGAGGGCCCCCCTCATGGACCCCTACCAGCAGCCCAGTTTCCCCATCAGTTGTGTTGCCAACATTCCTTCCTCCATCCTGGTCCTCCAGCAGGTTCGAGAGGAAGCTGATGTACTTCATAGCGAGCCGCAGGATTTCGTTCTTGCTCAGCTTCTTGTCCGGAGGGTGAGTGGGGATGAGTTTACGGAGCTCTGCAAACGCTCCATTTACATTCTGCTGCCGCCAACGTTCACGGCTGTTCGTGAAGATACGACGTACAATCTTTGGCTGGCCAGCTAGCAGAAGAGCAGGGAGGAGAAGAGACAGACACAGAGAGTGTGAGAAGAGAAGTGATTGATAGACGGCAGTAACACAACTAACATGAGATGCAGAGCTGAAACAGATAATGCAGGTAAAGGCAGTATAAGCGCATAAATAAAGGATGGAAGAAGATAGTTAATCAATAAAGATGTTTGGAAGAAATTCGGAAGTGGAAGAAGCAGGAAAACAGATTCAGAGCTTTTAAGAGGAATTTGCTTGAAGGAAAATGAAACGAACTCAACCGTTTCTGTCTAACGAAACTACAACATTGTCCTTCGTACAATCCTGGATTTTTAGATAATGGAGAGAAGCTATAAAGACTTGCAGAGTATATACACTGTACTACTGTATATAGAACAAAACCAGATGAAAGGCTGGTTTGGCATGCCAAACCCCAGGAAAGGGTTTTAGAGAGACTGTGCACTTTGAGTTTAATATTCTATGTGCTTTTTATTTATTTAGGTATGAAATATAAAATGCCCCACTGCAGGTAGTCACATCCTCCCACCCCCCAACAATGGTGTCTTCCAGGCTTTTGTTGCCCTTGGAACACACCCAGTCTATCTTAATCCTTCAGCCCACTCTGCAGTAAAACCTTGGCATGGAGGCAGCAGCACCCCCATCCTCCAACCCTGTATATGGCAGTGAGTGGGCAGCGGTGGAAAGGATCCGCCTGAAAAGCACTTACTTTAAAGGCACCCAGGTACATGTACTGTATCTGACATTCAGATTAGACGCATTCATTTGTGCCATGAATTATGGGTTAAACACTTAATATGATGAATTTCGCTTTTGCGAGGCATCTTCTGCAGCACTCAGATTAGGTACAGATCCATGACAGTGGATGAATGACAATGGAGATGAGGAGGGAACGTATAGGGGACTAATTGGCAGAGGGAGGACACAGCAGAAGTGCGTCTTACCATACTTATAAAGATCTAAAATGCGCCTACCCTCGTCGAGTTCAACCTCATAAGGCGCAGGGCGGCGCTTTACCCTGTTGCTTGGGTACATGCTGTACTGCTCCGACTCCCCTCCGAGACTACAACAACAAAAAGCAAACAAAAGGTGTACAGGTACATGAGAAGACATCAGATCAGCATACTGAACATAATTTCCTCCAGTGTGTTTCACCCTTTACACCCCGACTCCTTGCACACCAGGATAACACACACACATGCTAAATAATGGTAACATGCAAACTTATCATCACTGCACTTTGAGCATCCTTTCACCCTATACAGTACCATATATCTGCAGGCCATAATAAGGCAAAATCTAAAAGCCATTAAACTTTCTGTGGTTGATATTCACAATGATAAAATGAATAAAATGAGACCTGCATTCATAAAACTATATTTTTGTCTTGCTGTCTCCACCTTTACCTGTTGATGGCGGCGAGAGGCTGCGCCAGGTTGTAGAGCATCGCCCGGGCCGGGACAGGAAACGCGTTTGGGCTCAGCTGGACCATTCGAGCGTCGTCTCGTTGCGGCGGAGGCAGAGGCAGCGGTGGAGGTCTGCGAAGTTCTGTGATCGGCACCAAATGGCTTTCAGTCCTCTGCTCTACCGCTTTTATAGCGTCCCTCCTGGAGAGCTCGATCACCGGCACTTCCCTTTTCAGGTCAAGGGCGTTGTGAGAGGCAGTTTCCTTGGCAACGCCGTTGATGATGACGCTGATGCTGGTCCCGTTGCTGGAGTTCTGCAGCGGAACGTCATCCGTCTCCACAGCCCCCTTGAAGCTCCCTCCCCTCTCCTCCTCCCCTCCCACCTTTCTCCTCGGCTCCTCGTCCTCCTTGCATCCGTTCTGTCTGGAGATGATGGAGGAGTCCTCCCGCTTTCCAGGACCGGACTCCGCATCGGGACTTCCAGGACAAAGCTCCGGCTGCCGTTTTTCCATCATTTTTACAGGCTACCGTCACCACTCGCTTGAGTCCACTATGTCCTAAACAAGATTTCCTTCGATTAATTTATAGCTTCAAATATTATTATAACAGATAAAACCACGAATTTGCTGCCCATGCAAGCATAGAAAGATAACAATACATTATTTCTGTTATTAATATACAGAATATTGTTATAATTCTATTATCAATGACTATGGCTGGCATTACATTTCCAAATAGTATCAAAAATATTAATTGCTGACTAGATTTTTCGTTTTCTTGATTAATAGGCTGTATGTTTTCAAAGATATTTTACAAAGATAAAAAGATCAAATGCAGCTTTTTTCCACAAAGGAGGATAATGCTTTACATGTTTTTGTAAATTTTGATGGTTTGAAATCTTTACTTTAAGTTGAACTACTTGGACATAATGTAAAGGCTTTTGTACACTCCAATTGTTGTTGTTGTGCTAGTGTTATTTTTCAAACGTTATCATTTAAAGAGTTTTAACTTGTGGTGCATGCATTTGAACCTTTTATCTAACGCTGGGCCTTCAGCACATTTTAAAGTGAATGTCTTCATGCATGTTCACATATTTGAGCCGTTTGCACTCATTTGATTGATTTTAAAAGCTAATGTTGGCTGCTGTTTATTCACAGGTAAAATCATCATCTGTAATGAAGCTATATGGAAAGATTACAGTTGCCAAAACCACGAAGATGTGGTGTATTCTTCGTCGAAATAATAACCCCTCCTTTCTGCCCTCAGCAAATCCAGAAATAACCTCTCGAAAGCTTAAAAAATACGCAGATCTGATCATTTTCATAATCACAAATGTAAGAGCTGCTTGAGTATTTTTGAGCCCATTTTACAGTGGTGTATAGGCCATAATGCTGTTGTTGTTAAAGCCGAACATCAAAAGGTTATCATATTGAATACACCACACCAGAGGTTTTTTTTGGTGTTTGCTCGGTTATTAATCAGGTAATTATGCTCGGAATATTATTACAAACGAACATCAGACAATAAAAAAGCGCACTTATTTTCTGGGAATTCTCCAACAGGCCTCGCATCCGTTATTACATCCCGTACAGCCATCGGAGCGGACAATAGCAGAAAATATTGGTCAAATATTTCGCACTTAACGCCAATAAAAAATGTAGACGATCTAGCAGTTCAATTACAGCCATTTCGGAACAACGAATATGGTGGTTTAAATAAAGAGATGTCATTTCTGCACTTACCGATCCTCCCGTGTTGTTGATGTTACTGTGTAAGTGGAGCCATTTTGTGAGTGGGTCATCCATGTCTGAGGTTTTTTTTCTTTTTTTTCTCTGCCAGTTGTGGAGCAGTGTGTGTGTGTGTGTGTGTGTGTGTGTATGTGTGTGTAGCTGAGTTATTCCTCGCTGCATCCAGTGCGCTCCCTCAGTGAGGGGAGCGGAACACAGGCCGCAATGTGGCCGAGCGAGATAAGCGCACGGCAGCGGCCTCTTCATTCCCGATAAGCCCCTAAACCCATTATTTATGAAATGATTCATTATTATTTGGCTGTCGTGGACTATATAGGCTTGTGGAGGGCAAAGCATTAAAAAAAGCAAACAGGCACAGCGCCTGTAACAACGTGAGGTAGTATAAGCTACAGTAGCCTGAGCTATAGTTGAGGTGTTTTAATTTTTTTGATGAAAGAAACAAAAGCTCAGGTTAAGCTTTTGACCTATTTATATTTTCAATAAAAGGGTTTTCGCTAAGCCCATTTATCCTGAAATAAGATAACTGGTAATAGCAGAACGTCGACTAGCTTTTTTTTTTTTTTTTTTTTTTTCCTAAAAAGAGTAACAACATATCCATTAATCCATATCCATTACTGCGCCTTGAGCCTGGATGTGCTACTGATAGCAATAGATTTGCTAAAATGATGCCACTCTAATTATGATAAGGATGTCTTAATTGAATGGGGAACAATTATTTATTGATATAAATAAATGCATCGATAGATTAATAAATAAATGGGCCATTGCGTGTCATTGTTTGTGTTGGGGGCCACGGACGGCGGTTCCCGGGGTCCGTGGGGAGTCATGGCTGGAGTAGATAAAAGCGCATCGGTTTCTGGTCGCATCAGATAAATGAGCAGCAGCATCAACGGTGACACGCTATCAGAGCACATTCAGAACAGCCTACATGGGAGCAGGTACATCCTAATAACGGATTTTTCACACGGCTTTCTCTTCCTTTTTTTAGTCAAATAATAGGCTATACATTTAAATAAGCAAATAGGCCTAAATTTAGTCAAACACACCCGTGAAGTGGAGATCACATGTTGGATAATTGAATATAAAGACACAGTAGATAGATCAAAACTTTGAAACGTGTTTTAAAAAATAGCAACAACACAATCCCCCCCACTGACCCACCCACCCCAGTAAAAAAGAGAGGGGTACCACAATCAATCACGACCTTTAAACAGGCCTGTTGAAGCACAGTCACGACCATCATCCTACATCCTGCTTAACAGCATAGCCTGACATAATCCCTTTAAACTTTTGTGTAAGCACCTTCTAATGAAATTAGATTGTGCCAAGATTTGTGTGTGTGTGTGTGTGTGTGATGGTGGGTTAAGAGGGGTGGTCCAAATTAGACCTATATACCCATTAGTTTCATAAGCTATAGTTTTAACACAATAATTCGTCAATGGGACAACACTCTTATACTATTTATATGTAAATGCATTTGACTGGATGTAAAATAATGTGATATAATGGGATATACCTTTTGGAGATGTTTAACCATTTATGTGACTTAAATGTGCATAATTTGTTAATGTCACCATCAAGAATAAAATGTTTGACAAAATAAATAATCTTTATTTCAATCTCATAGAGGAATAGGCAATACAGCACATGACTGGAAATAAGAAAACATTATTTCTTTTTTTGTTCAAATATTTTTGATCCAGTGGAAGATGCCTTTTTTCTGCTTTTAGACATGAATTATTATTGTGCTTGTGCTAGCTCCTAGTCTGAGGGTCTTGTGAGCAAAGATAAAGTTTGTGGCACACCCTTACCAAATGAAATAATCAAACAAAACTGTTGAGGACATACAAAACTAACACTGAACAGTATGATGTCTCACTCACTAGTTACAACACAGAGTGTTGTACTATCAAAAAGCAATAAATAAATAAATACATAAATAGAGAAATGAAAATCGCAATTAGAATCACATAAAAAAAGGATTGTTTTAAAACATCTTTTACATATTTTTGGATGTTACAAATACTTAAATCAAAATGCAGGCTAAAGTAGTCCCTTACTAATTAAATGTGTCAGCTTTTAATTTTGATTTGGAGAAATTTTAGGAGTGGGATTAAAAAATATGCTACATTGAATGACAATGACAATGAAACACAAATTCATGCTCAAAAACAAGTCATGCTGGGTTTTAATCAGTATCACTGGTGTCACTTTTGAATTAAAACCACAAGATTCTTTAGTCCAGCTTCTAACTATTCCACTCTAGTGCATTTGTTTGGTTTTACATTTTTTATTTGGTTATTTCATCCCTTGCAGTACCATATTGTTCAGGTTTGCATTAATGTAAAATGGATCTCTAACCCTGTTGTTACATGTAGCCATTTTGCTACATGATACTGCAATGGAATATATACTGACTATCTATTATACTTTATAGTCCATCAGCAGAGTTTGTAGTGGCCCATTATAATCCGAGGGCTGCAGGAGAAATGGCTGTGTGCCATGCCTGTCTTCCCAGTCACCGCTGGTTGCGTCGGGCCCGCATTATCCGAAGAGAAGCAATGCTCTCCCGTGTCATGAGCCGTGTCACATGCTCCAGACTGAGTCCTGCCACTGCCTCTCCATTTACTTGCAGAATTTCATCACCAATACCCAGAAGACCTGCGTAAGGGCCTTCGCCACTACCATCACCCACTTTCTCAACATATACACCTGTGGATGGGTGGATAGTGAAAGAAAAGAGTGAGGAAGTAGAATTTGGGAAGTGGTGGAAAACAGGTGGGAGCAGAAAAGGGAGATAGGATGTATTTGAGTTTAGTGAATCATACAACATACAGTAAATGGAAAAAAACTGTTACCAGTATAATAAACACAAATAGCTTCCGCCAGAAGTATCTTTACACGTTTTACAAATAATATGAACCTGAGAACCAGAGTTTTAATTGTTCCTGTAATTTGACACAGTCGATGATGTTTATGTTTGTTTACCGATTCTTATCGTAATGACCCAAAGGTACATTTATATCTGAACTATTACATTGTATTGTCTATCTATTTCTATTTTCGAGATGAACAGCGTACCATTGACAAACACCCTGAATTTAGCTGAGGTAATAAATAACCACAATCATTAATAAAAAAGTGCACAACCAAGCCCTACATTAAAGACAGAAGTTACAATACGAATTTGGATTAGATAAAGCTACCTGTGTCAGGTCGACCTTTGCCCCTTGAGATGACGAAACCGAAAGGACCATTTGGGGGTCTAATGAGCTCCAGGAGGAGGGTCCCATCAGGAAAAGCCTGAGTGACCCGGCCCACTGGACGCACCATTCTGGAGGCAAGTATGTCTTCACTCAGGGCCCTGTGAAGCTCCAGCTGAGGGCTATCAGGGCTGTAATAGCAAAAATGTAGTTATTTCAGTAAAGATATTTACTTGGATCTCTGTATCTCTGTATTTTCTTTGAAACCTACCTAAGTGCCAGGCCATACGGTATCTGCACTTCTCCCAGTATTGTTGTACGTTCTGTTCTCCTCTCCAAACTCTGAACAGAGGAGGCTTTGCGCAGTTGGGCCAGTGGCAGCACCTAGTGGCAAATAATGGCATTGTAACAAACTGTATTTGATATGGCCAGAATTCACCATGTCACCTTTCGGCAGAGAGTTGTTTATATCTGTTTAGGGTGGGTGCCACAGAAAGTGGAGGGAAACACAGACAACCTGGAAAACATTATTTATGCTCCCAATGTCAGGCAGGAAGGTTGGTAATACTTCAAAGCCTTGGTTGGTCCACTGTGACAAATAAGTAGTCAAAGGTACTTCAAAGAGTCAACAGGGAGTTTACAGACATGCACCCCATCTTTTTGAGGTGAAAATAAAATCACACCAGCAAGCCTTGAACATGGCAGGAAACATCTATATTGCTCACCGTGTGCAGGGTCTGCAGAGAAGGTGTCCTCTGTATGGTGGGCTGTGGTCTGCGTGTGGGGCTTGGGGAAGCAGAGCTGGCTCGGGGTGCAGTGGGGATACTCAGCTGTTCCATACTGCTGGAGCGTCCTCCTTTCACTAGTCTACCAACACTGTTCAGACCAATAGAGGAAAAGAAGCGACGCAGGAAGAGCTTTGGCCGTCCATCCTTTCTGTAAAGGAGAGGTTAAAGGTATTTTACAATACAGTAATATCAACTCAAACAGTAATGTAGGCCTGTTTGCAACACAAACTAAACTAAACTACACTAAACTAACTAAACTAAACTAAACTAAACTACTTGTCAATACAATTGTTACTGAACTGATGCAAAGAGTAAAGGATTATCATTCTGCTCATTCTTTCAATTTCCAGAAGAGGGCAGGATTGTCTTAGTATTCACAAAATCTTTTTGAGCAATAGCATCCTGTGGATTGTAGGTCAGGTTTTTAATCTCCTAACTGCTAGCACTGGCACACTCAAGTAGTTTTGGGAACAGCGCTGGTGGGGGCAAGGGATTTATTGTCTAAGCTATGACAAGAGCATTGTTATCTTGGCTTACCTGGACCCATCAGAGTTTTCCTCCCATATGGCCTCAGCTTTCAGATGCTCTGCTCTCAACAGCTCGGCTCTAAGATCCTCAGCCCGAGACATGGCCAGGCTGCGCAGAGCGGGACGACACTCC
This sequence comes from Scomber japonicus, assembly GCF_027409825.1. Lineage (NCBI taxonomy): Eukaryota > Metazoa > Chordata > Actinopteri > Scombriformes > Scombridae > Scomber > Scomber japonicus. The sequence continues at coordinate 17,085,867 of NC_070589.1, read as the reverse complement.
AAACCAGGACCAACATCTCCACTCAGACCTGCTGAAAGTAAACAGTTTTCTGTCTGGGTGCCTATGAATCATTCTATACAATCTGCAAGATTTTAAAAGTGACCGTGTGAATACCATTAAAATATTTCAGCCACAATATCCTTATCTTTTACAAAAGTACATTTCTCTACCAAATCTCCACTTTTCCACAAGCAACTAATTAAATGTTGTCTAATTTAAAAATTACTTTTACACAATACTGTAGTTAAGTATAGTATTTACTTGAGAAGCATAAAGCAACACAAAATGATACTTCCAGTTCTCTGCATTTTAATTTTTATTCCACTACATTCCACATGTCTAACTGCTATATTAACTAGATTCACATCAATCATCTTCAACACTAAAATGCTGATTACATTTGAATCCATCAATACAATGATATAACGACTAATGCAATATAACACTGAAAGGATGTGCTTACTTTTGATGCACATTGCTGGTAATACCTCTGTACCTTTACTAAAGAAAACTTTTGAATACAGGACTTGAAACATACATTTACACTGTTGTATTACTATTTTTACTAAAGTAAAGAATCTGACTGGTTCTCCTCTGCTTTTCCAGATTAATAAATCCTTTCACAGTGTCACTCCATAGTATACAAACAGCTGAAAAAAAGGTCCTCAACTCTATATTATCTTCCACAGGAACTGAAATCAATGTATAGCTCTGTCATCCCCACTGACCACTCACCTGCTCCATCTGGAGTGACATCCCAGAGTTCAGCAGCTGGAAGATCTGTGGTGAGCCGAGCTGGTGAGTACCTCAGAGTGGAGGGCCTGATACAGGGCACTGAGCTGGTCACTGCAAGTGTCCCTTGGGTTAAAGACACTGGGGATTCCCTTCTCGTCTCTGGTGAGTCCAAGAGGGCTGAATGCTGAGATGAGCCTTCACCTCCCTGGTTTGAGGTAACCTGGAACTGCACTGTGGACTGACCAACAGCAGAGCGATTCCTTGAGCTTGACTTCAGAGCTGACTTTATAGGAAGAGAAGGGGGAGGCGATTCCCTTATTCCACCAGATGCCTCTAGCAAATGTGGTTCCAGAGTGATGGGGCTGCCAGGGGCAAAGGAAACGGCTCTGCTTAAATTGACTCTGTTCCTTGGATTGGAGTTACGCCGCTGAGCCCATGACGGACCATAAGGACCATTGCCGGATTCCAGCCTGCTTTCTCCTTTCCTGCTCCTTCTCCTAAGTTTTCCAAATCCTGAAGATTTCCATCCTGTACTACTCTCTTTATTTTCCCCCAGCACATAAGCTCCAGCAAAAGTGACAGTCAGAGGAGCTTTAGGACGAGTACTCATTTCTGGTTTGTTTGGAGGCACCCAGCGAGGAACTGGTTTTCCCCGTGTGTCCTCTGCATTGCCTGCCTGCTGTGGCTCAATATTCTGTAGATCTGACATTGATGAGGCTAGTTGAGGTTCCCTGACTACAGAGCCACATGACTCACATTTCTTCACCAGCACTATTATCTCTTTAATCACTGTTGTGGTTTCACCACTGACAGCCACATCTTCTTGCTTCTGTGTAGGAGGTGTGGAGACACTTTTACTTTTACTCCTTTCTGAACCACTACTGCTTGAATCTGTGTTACTTTCCTTACTCTTGGACTTCATTCCAGGTCTGCCACGCTGTCTCACCCTGTCTAAGTATCGAGACTCTGCTTCTTTCTCTGATTCATCCTCGAATCGTACCCGTGTGGGCGAACAACCATACCGTCTGGATCGACAACCTTGATCACTGGGGGAAGTGTCTCGGTCGTCTTGGTTGGGGACAAGGAGGGGACCAGATACTGTTTGAACTGCAAGATCTTCTTTGGTTTGAACAACTTTCGGTACTGATGCTGGACTGGGAGACTCAACTTGCTGCTTTTTACTGAAAGAAAGAGAGTGAATGCATATTACAGACATTCAGTAGACTATATAATTTGTCTTACTCTTATGTTGAACTCAGTTTATATGGCAGCATCCTATGAGGATGAGCCAAAACTAAAGCAAAAGTGAACATGAAAATTGAATCTCAAAATTTAAAGATCAAAACTTTGCCTTATACATTTTTGGGAGATTGCAATATTCTTTGTAAGGAATAACGATAGAATAAACCAAAGACAAGGTCAATTGTAATCACAAATAGAGTATACAGTATACAGTCTCTACAGATAGTCTAACAGGTGTGTTGTGCAGTCAAGATTGTAAATACTCCCAATTCTACATTCTAAGTGAATGCTTCATTCTGATATAACAGGATTTCATTAACAACACTGTGTGACGTATATGCGATTACATAAACAGAATAACACCAAACATTTCATTGACACTGTCAGCTCTGTGTTTGTTAGTACAAATCATAGTCAGGTTACAAAGCTGCAACTTATTTTCAGTTATGCAACATTAGCTTTGCCAAAACCAAGTGCAAGACAGGGACATAAACCAGAGAGAAAGATAATGAAGTCACTAGGGTAATAAACCAAGGGATAAAACAGACACTGGAGACAAAAGTATAGATTTTTTTCCCAGAAACAAAGCAATTTTCAGAAAGACAACTAACTGTGAAGTAAATGAAACTCATCACAACATGTCTTCATGTACAGGTATGCAAAACTGCATGAACACAATGAACTCATTTTGTGCTTTTTCTGTTTACTGAACTTTGTACAAAGTCACCTGGTAAATAAAAAGCATTTGTGGTATTATTTTTGAAAGCTTCCTTGCACAGTACTGTAAGTAGGTGTGATCAACTTACACTGTCATTCTCTGATCTGAATGGGAGCGTCTACTGGGGCGATCGCCTTTAACATGACTGGAGCGAGCCTTGAGCCGTGCTCGCTCCAGGAGACGCTTGGCTTGCTCATGTCTTGGGCTCAGAGGAAGGTCATCATTGATAACAAGAAGAGACCTGAATGTCAACAGAGACAGACAGATGCAAATTAGGACCTAAAGACATCATCTAAGTTATGAAGCTAACATAGAAGTGAATGTAAGCAAATATGCAGTTTGAATTTTGAGTTAATGAGGTATGTAAATGAGTAATGTTATGGACATATCCAGCAAAAGCATATTCTCCACAGATTGACTTAACATAGAATGAATCAAGCTGTGTCTTCCTAAGCTGTATTATGTAATATCAGACAGATAGAATGGGGCGTGGTACTGGCGGTGAGCAGCAGAGAGACACGTCATCCATCCATCTCTCCTTATGCCCAGCAGCTAAGCTGCTCTGCATTGTGCTTCATCGTCTGTACTTGTCTTTATCCCCTGGCCCTGCGATAAAGATAGCATGATACACTAGCCATGTGGATTATCCTTGTAATGGAGTGAGTGTGATTCATTTTCCGCTGTGTGTCAAGAGGAAAACATGTAGTGATTCAATAGATTACAGTTTGTCATGTCAATGTTTTATCCCTACACTTACAAGTATGGTCTAATTAGCAGTCTGTTTAAATATCTCAAGATACCATTATCATGCTGCTGGCAAATCCTAGTTTAAATGTTGTATGATAGCGGTCACCCATGTCCTGTACCAGGTTTGCATTGTATGTTTTTTTGTTGTTGAAGTTGAAGTCAAAAGCCAATGTTGCTGTTGTTGTTTATATGAATTACTGTTTTTATAGTTCAGTTCCAAAAAATATTCAAATGTTTGGTTTGACTTTTTGTGTTTATTTCAAGCATTACTGCTTCAAAAATGTTTTGTCTGATGTCTCAATTACACTGTGGTTTTATGACTGAAATTGTATATTTCTTTACAAGCATATTCTATGTAATGCCTGCATTACTTCTTGAAAAAATATTGTATTCCTGTTGTCACAATGATTATGTTTCTCACACAGCTGTTTGGCACTCAAAGAAAAGTGATACAAGTGGATCTGTGAGAGTGGAATTTATGCAGCTGGGATATACATAGTGCACAGGAGTTGTATGTCACCAACTGCTCACCTCAAATAGGGTTCAAGTTCCTGGGCAAGAATGGTTGAATCTGAGTCGTCCAAAACCCCAGGGGCACCTGACATGAAACAGAGGGGGGAAATTAAAATCTGGAAATGTTAGATGGTGTGATTGTGGCAACACTGACATTACATTTTGTAGTTTAGCCATATTGACACTATGATTAGTGCTACAAAGTGTTCTATTTATAAAAACATGGTGTTGTTCCAGCCTCTGTTTATGTTTACATTTAATCTGCAGGTGTAAAGTATTTAAATCCTATACAGTGTTCATTTCTTATTTAGTGTCTTAGTGTTTGTTGTATGCAAACATGGCAGCCAAGGGAGCTATCAGCCATAATGTGACCTGCAGGGACATGACTGACCCTTGATGTCACGCAAAACACAGAAGTTATGCAATCAGTGAGGGGCAGACATCCCAGAGGGACGAGGAGGGTAAAAAAAATCACCCGATCATCACGGATTTATCCGCACATTTTGCATTTACCCTCTATCGTTTATTGACACACTCAAACACACACAGAAAACATAGACAGTATTACACATACGTAGCATGGGAAAATACATAAACTGTCACCTGACATGCATACGAAGACATCCATTAGCATACAGACAGAGATATAAAAGCATGGACACTACCCCCACTGCTGCACGGACTGCTAATAATAGCAACATCCTCATGCACATCTGCACATCTGACATCTGCTCAACACTGGGAATCTGCCAGGTTACATACTGCATTTCTATACAGCATCAGACAGACAAAGGATTGTTCAAGTCACAGAATTTGAATAAAATGTTGTGTTTAGAATGTTGTCAGGAAAATATGCAAATGTAACTTTCATCTGAATATTCTGTCTCCACTATTAAGCTAAAGTAGATCCCCTGAGCTGTTAAACTGCTAAAGTTAAAAATATACAGTGGTAGCAAAAGTAATCCAACACTGCACAAGGAAGCTGCTGATATGATAACCAAAGAGCCATGACTGAGCCACTTCTTTAAATAGAAAAGACACAAGCCTTCATTCATATTTTATGATGGCTTGTTGTCTGAGTTATGTCAGTATATGCTATCTGTTTTTGCTTGTTTGTTGAGCAGAGTCAGTCATTGTACAAAAGCCCTGTGGAAGTTAGGAGTCAGAGGTTTTACAACAGTTTGTCAGACATGTAATACATTCCATTCATCAACAAACTAAAAATAAAACCACCTCAAAATGGGAGGAGGGATCTTATCTGTGAGTCGTAGTCATAGGTTGAAATCTCAAAACCACACTTAAAACTTTTTCCATGTGCTTCTACTCAGTTTTCAAATAGATAGTTGTTTTTAAGTGGGCCATTGAATAGATGCAGTATCCTTCAGGATGCTTACCTGTATAATCCACTCTGTTTGTTGCATCTCCATGCTGACTGGTGCTTTCTTCACCACTTTGCTCTCTCTCCTCCCTGCAGTTTTGTTGTCTTTCCCTCAACTTTGCGTAAGCCTTCTGCTTCACCCTCAGTTTCTCATCCGCCAAGAGCCCCCCACTTTGTGAAGATGTGCTCTCCCAGCTGTCTGAACTGCACAGCCCTTTGCCAGTGTCATTCATGTCTGTCTCCCTCTGCTCATACCTGTCCAGGTAGCACTCCACGCTATCCGAGTGCTTGAATTCTGAGGATGCATCACTATCATCCAAAGCACTTTCCACAGTGCTTCTGGTACCTGCCTCTGCGGCAGGCTTTGACTTCTTCTGAGGCTCTGCTGGTGTTTCTGTCTGAGTATAATCCTTTGAAGGTAAAGTGGAGGATGTGTTTGGGCCAACACCATTCAGAAGCAATGTTTCTGGGCGAGCTACTCTCCAGAAGCCCTTTGGAGGTGCCCAGCGTCTGGTTGTTTTGGTTAATGTGGAGGAAGATGTTGTAGTAGCCAAGGAGGAGAGCGCAGGTAGTGGAGGAAGAGGGGATGGGCCGTCCTTTCTACTGCTCGAGTTATCAGAGAGAAGGCTCTCCAGACTGGTGCTCTCTCCAAGCACACAAGGCTGACCTGTCAGACAACTGACTGGAGCCTCATTTCTTTCAGACTTCTCTTCTTCACTTTCCGACGCCTCTTGAAACACCTGCTGCCCTTGTGCTTTAGCTGGAGGGCTGTGAATCTGCAACCTGACTTGCACCTCTACCTCCTCCTCATCATCGCTACTGCTCAAGTTCTTCACAGCACCTGATCGCCAGGAGGTTGCAGGCAGAGGTACAGCACCCTTTCCTATGGGCCTCTCTCTGAGAAAGACTTCAGGTGAAATCTGCCCCGCTGGACTGCTTAACAGCACCTCTGCATCCAATCTCTCTCTTTCCTTCTCTCTGTCTCTCCCTCTTGTTCTTCTCTGTGTGATCGATCTCACCTTGGTCTGTAGTGCGTGCACAGCTGAACTCTGAGGAGGGGGAAATGAGGTGCCCAAAGAGGATGAGGTGCCCAAAGAGGATGCTGGGAAAACAGGTTCAGGAACAGGGCCAGTAATGAGCCCCCAGTTAATGGGAAGCCCAGGAGGTAAAGGGGCACTGGATTTTGCTTTGATATCATCCACCACCTTCTCTTCCTCCATTGGCTAGTAATGCACAGTAAAGTCCAGACAGGTCCTATTAATAAAAAGAGCACAGTTGAACTGTTTTTTATCCACAAGCAAATTCATCTCTCTTACATTGATCTATTTGTTGTACAACTCCGTTACCGGCTACTTTCCATCTGATCTGCCTGGTGAAGAGATATGTAATGTGGATTCAGTCACGTTGCCTTATCCACTGATTACTTTGCAGTGCACAGGATAATCCTTAGAATGAGAATAAGCAACTGCTGCCTGCAACTGAGCCCCTACACCGACAAACACTATTTCATGCCCCCCCCCCCCCAACAATAAAACAACAACATTAAACAACAACAACAATAGACACAATAGAAACAAAACTTCCTCTCTAAATCAGTCACATATTCAATAAAAAAAATGAGTAAACATGATTAATTATTCAGCCATAGGAAATTGAAATATCTCAAAATGATGTTTCATATTTAGTAGATTATTATGCACAATACCTTGCACAAGGCCAATTAAGAAATATAAATATGAACAAAGTAGCTTCACACATCCAACACATCCACTTCAGCCAAATGTAGTTAAATGAATAGACTAACACGCAAAATAAAAGGTGTACCTGGATTTTTTTGTGAAGATGGTGCCCTTTAAAATACAATCCCAGCGCTGACCATCGTGAGAAAGTTGTCATAAATATTGACGCAGCCGCACCAGTTTAAGTTACCGTTCATGCAACCTGCGCCAGCCGTCAATATTTTGCATTGCGCATTCCCGGGTCGGTCGTCAAGCACATAGACGGAACAACTTTTCCTTCCGGATAAAAAAGGAAACACGAGCTTCCTCAATGATTTTCCAGACCCTAATGTTGTGCTCCTCCTTCCACTCACTGTCTACACAGCTCCCGGTTTAGGCAGTTTCAGGCGAGCCAGAGCGGTCTCTCAATGATGACTGGTCCGGTAATCCCTTCAGAAATCAGTGGGATTAGACAAAAATGGAATACAAAAATGCCTGCTTTAATTCCGCCCTTGCCTCGCGAACCAGCCGCCGAGAGAGGCTCTCTGTTGCGTAAGTACATAGCACACATAACGACTCCCACCACAAAATAATAAACCAATGGAATTTTTTTTTAACTAAAAGGGATGATGTTTAAACCCTAAATGAGATACCCCAAATTTCCCCTAATTCCTGTTTTTGTTTGGTGGTTCATGATGAGAAAAAAAACTTTGTGTTTCCGAGAATATAGGCCTAATTTACCAATGATTCTTATTTCCCAATAAACCTGATCCCTCAGTCCGAGCTCTCTCTCTCTCTCTCTCTCTCTGACACGCGCGCGCACGTGCACCCGTGCACAATCAGATTAATTGGGACAATGCTCTGCCAGTTGTCACAGTCTCCAGATGTGATCATATTCTGGCAGATGCTGCTCAGTTTTGCTCTGTAGCTGCACGTGCAGTCCCATGTCAGTAGAGGGCGCCCTTAACACACACATACACACAACTTGTCCAGCTAGCTGTAACCGGCTAGCGAGGTTGTTGTCGAGTTGACACCCTCCCCAAACCTCGGCAGCAGCTAAGCTGCACAGTCGACATGGCAAGGAAATATCGCAACATTTTCCTAAAGAAAGATGAAAATCTTCCAAGTCTTTTGGAATGAGTGAGTAGTAATGATAATAATTATATATTATGTCCTGATTGAAACCAACAGTACAAGTTGCATATTTTATTTTAGTTACATCAATGACGCATAGATATGGTTAGTTGTTGCTAACACGAAAGGTAGCTGGCTAACAAGCTAACTGCTACTACGGGGAGGAGTGGGGTTTGTTCGCTAGCCTGTTAGCTTTCTGTGCTCAGTATTTGTCTTAACTGCTTCTCAAAATGTGACCAAAACACAGCTCCGCTATCATTCTGAACACCTCATTGACATAGTAGTGTAGTAGATTAGTGTTTCTTCTAAAAAAATATAAATATTTTTTCACGCCATTAGTGTTTCTTGGTAGTTTCGGCTGCTAGTGTTACATAATCTCGCTGTAGCAAGTCAAATGGCTTCACTTTTCAGTGTCACTGTGGTTTCGTCTCTAGCTAGCTATCATTTCCTTAACTAATACACGACGTAGGTATGCTCTTTTCAGTGTAATTAATTCACAAGTACAGCTACGTGCAAGATAACGAGCGTGTTATGACCAAACAGTAATGGTTGCGATCACTGAGTGAGTGTTTTTTAACCAAACTACGTTTGCTTGTTAGCCACTCTAGCAAACTAGCCACCCATAGCCTAGCTACTATTAGCTAGCTAACGCAACGCCTCATATTGGATGGCTAAAATGTGAATATATATGTCGAACAAAACAAGTCTAGATGATTACAGCCATCGTAAACAAATTGACCCAAAAATAAAACGAGTGCTTGTAGCGTAATATTACACCAACTCCTTTAGCTTCATATCCAGTTAGATAGCGCAGAGGGATTTGGCTGTTAGCCTCCTCAGGACCCTTTGTCCATAGTCATAGCGGTAACCAGCTCCTCTAAGTAGGCCACACAGTAGTTGTTTTGATCCTTCTTGGTCGCTTGTTTCCCCTGTATCTTAAATATGTGCTGTGTCACCTCTGATTTCGTTATTCCTTAATGTGTTATGTTTTATGATATATCATCACATACTTGCGCTTCGTTAATGGAAACAGGCTTTCAATAATCACGTTTTGAAATTGACTTCATGATTAGTTAAGTATTGATGGTCCACCCAAGAATCATCCTGTGACATGTCACTGCCTTTGAAGCATTTTTAAATAGCAGATGTACTTATGCAAAGCAGAAGTACATTTTGCTTATTTTAATTTGCTTGGATATTATTAGAGTACCATTGAGTGTTATATGTTACATTTTGAATTGTGTGTAAAATTGTTCAAAATTGGTGAATGTTTTCTCAATTGAAACTCTTTCTCTTTTACAGTATTCATCACGCGATGTGATCCAAAATCCACAATGTGTGAGGACATTTAAGAACGATTGAGTTCGGAAGAAAAAAAATCTTGATTCCAGTGGAATCTTCCATATATTATATATTATTATTATATTTTTTTTCTGTGTTAAACTTAACATACATTTACACACACTCGTCCCATCAACATATAACCATGCCAGTGCAAGCACCACAATGGACAGAGTTCCTGCTGTGCCCAATCTGCACACAGACATTTGAGGAGACTGTTCGCCGACCCATCAGTTTGGGCTGTGGACATACTGTCTGCAAGATGTGCCTGAACAAGTTGCACCGTAAGGCCTGTCCCTTTGACCAGACAGCCATCAGCACAGACATCGAGCAGCTACCTGTTAACACAGCCCTGTTGCAGCTGGTGGGAGGCCAGGTAAGACATGTGTGTTTGTGTGTTTGTTTGGATGTCTTGTTGTTGTTTTTTTAACATAAATCCCAGTTGCCAACATTAATACAGAGGTTGTGTTGATGATATGCCGTAGCAAAGAGTAACGGTTAATGGATGTGTTTTGTTATTGAGTAGTGGAACACTAAGCTACCATTATACCATTAAGCTACCAGTCCTATCTTGACGGTATGATCATTTCTGTAAGTACTGTTTATGGATTGTACTAGAGTGTACAGGGCAATTATAAGATACATGTAGCTTGGAGATTCCTCCATGAGTCACACTTCAGTGATTGAGCAATTACTTAATTTAATTCTATTGGTTTAATGAGTGCTGGCACAATCAGTAAAGTTGTATTTCTCTGAGGAAGTGTTTGACCAACAGGGTGAGGCACAGCTAATGGTGTTTTGGCTTTGTTGGCCAAGTTTCCAGGTGTATTGTACAATAATGGATAACGTCACTGTATCCACAATTAACCTGTTGTTTGTTGATATAGTTATGAGTCTTGTCTCCTAGCTTAAAGCCAGCATGTCTTTTGAAGCAGCAGTAGCTAAATAAATTGGAAGGCAAGTTCACTTTGAAAATAGACAAAAAACTTGCGCTACATGATTTTTCCTTCATAAAAAGGATGCGTTCACGCTGCTCCCTACATGCACTGAATACGCCATTGTCTATCATTGATATGATTGGCTGTAAGTTTGTCCAGTTGCGTACAGAAGCATTTGATCGACATTCGTTGATCTCGCCTCAAATACGAGGAAATGAACAGCAGCTTCACCAGACCTTACCTCAATCTCACATGAGATTGAGGTAAGGTCTGGTGTTAGCCAGGCTGGGAATGTAGTGCATGCAAATAGAAATGTGAAGCTGCAGTTTCACAAGTCATACTAGCAGAGATTGAAGCATAAGTCTTCAAACTATAATCATGTAATATGTGGTGTTGATAGATAGAGTGTGCAGATGGTTGCATGGCCAACAGGGAACTAGTGGTTTACCATTGCTTCTGGTTGGGGTATCTTTTAGGCCAGTAGTAATTTACATACACAGTAGAGAAATAATAACCTGTTGTCAATTGGGATCATTTTATTAGACCATTTGAAATTACACTTTGAAATTTATTGTTACATTCTGTTATTGTGACTTTGGCAAATGACCATCTGTTCAAGCTAGTACATTGGTAATCTAAGAAAAGTATGTTGGTGCATTGTTTAAGTGTGTCTTTACATGTAGTGTTGTTAAAAGGAAACTTGGGTATTTTTCCACCTCAACCTCATTTTCCCATATTTTAGTGCCTAAGTGACTGATTACATTCCAGCCCGTTGAGCAGCTGCCGACTAAAGCGATATAACTCAGTACCGGACCAATTCCAAAAACTCTTGTCCCCATAAGTCACTTAGACACAAAAAGATGTGAAATTACAATTGAAAAATACCAAAGTTTCCCTTTTAAGACCTGATTGCACTGACAGCTTTCTACTATCGATATGGGTTCTTTCCCCCTTTACATCTGCTGCAGGTTCCTAAGGCTCAGCCAGTTGCCTTGATTTCCAGTCCAGAGGACTCGCAGCATTATGAGGAGGCCAGGCAGTGTGTGGAGGAGTTGGCCCTCTACCTCAAACCCCTCAGCAACACCCGAGGTACTTACACACTAGTACTCGACAATATAAACTATATATATATATATATATATATATATATGTGTATACTCACTGTGATATAAAATTAAAACTTTGATATGACTGTTGATGTCAAACATTGCCTGACAATGCACTACAGCCTATCAAATCACATAAAGACCTGTATTTGTAAGGTTGGCAGTATTTTAGACAACCTGCGCCTTTGGTTGGTTGACAAGCTGAACAAACCACGTGCTACTGTTTTGATTATTCAAGAGAGTCATGAAAGATATGAGTGCTCCTTCAGAGGTCACTGAAAGTGCTGATGAAAAAAGTGACAACCCAGCGGCCACCACAACCTTAAACAACATATTGTGGATAAACAAGAAAAGACGTCAGTGATCAGTGGTACTTTGTCAGACTTCAAATAGCCAGAGTGGTGCATATATTGTAACCTCTGCTGAAAATGTGTGGTAGCTAAAACAGGAAATACCACAAACTTATTTCATTACCTGAAACACTTTCACCCAATAGAGCACGCAGACTGCAAATGTTGTAAACAGGCAAAACTGTCCCCTGGAATAAGCAAGGTGCTGCTCAGAGAAAAGCTCCAGTATCAAATGGTCCTGTCTGCCTTTACTGGCACTACACCATATGACAAAAAAGCAAAAAGACACACATGCATAACATAACATAACACATGCAGTTGCTTTTTTTCCTTGCAAAAGATATGGTTTAAGAAGCTTGATTTAATGAAAGTAATGGGCCTGAAAGTTGAAAGAAAAGCAAAGAGTGTGTTCTGACTTAGCACTTTTTGAAACCAAAGTTTACTGTTTAGTGTCCTGTAATGTTTGATGGCTGTTGCACAATAAATAGTTCGCATTGAGAAGATTTAAGTTTATTTTTGTGTAATTTATTGATCAATATAATTTTCAGTTTTCAGCTCCTAGTATTCTTGGTCATTTTTCACATCCTAATTCTGATTAAGGGAACTTCGAAGTTCAAAAATATTAACTTGTTTCATACTGTGATACATATTGTTATTTACTGAATTATTGTGATCTTTTTTTTGCCGTATCACTCAGCCCTGTTATGCACACATAAACACCCACTTGTAACCATTATAATCCATTCTTCCCTTTTTATAATCAGCTGACACTTTTGCTGCCTTGAGATTAAACTCTAGAGTTTGTTTTCAATATGAGAAGTCCAGTCCATAATATTGTTGGCTGTGGGTTAAGTTGGATCCTGTTGCTAGGTGACTGGAAATGGATAGGTAAATGGGTAGAAAACAAAAGTAACACAAAAGAAATCAGTTAATTTTCATAAGCAATAGCCTATTTTAAAATATTGGCACAAGTTAAAATTCATCAACTCTGAGCGGTCTAAAACTTTCCACTTGTGAAGTTGTGAATACCGTGTCATTTGGCCATAAAGTGTACTCTTTAAACATAATGCCACTTGAAGTCATGATAAAATACATTTAGCAGATATGCCACCTGATAATTATTGACTTTGTCATCAATCACACTGTAAGTCATGGTATATTTTACACCTAAATGTGAGAATTAAAAAAATATAAAAAAAGATAGTATAATGTTTGACTAGGCTTTGTAGAATCTGTGGCCTTAATCAGTTTTTCTTAAATTTAGGAATTACTGACATGAAATGTAACTTCATCATTAAATAATAACTAATTTTCCATTAACACATACTAGAGACACCCTGTTCGGCCTGTTGTCGTGTGTGTGAGAGAGAACAAGAGCTCCAAAAATAGAAAATCAATGTTGATATTGTGGCAGTGTGCCACAAATAAATGAATGTATGGGAAACCATTGATGGGCCTACTTTAATTAAAGATAAGGAAACTATTTGTACCATAAAGAAAACTAAATAATGAGGCCATTCTGAATAGCTGATGACATAATTCAACCTTTAAAATAATTATGCACAGTTTACAGGCTTAATTTACATTTTTATCATTTTAATCTTAAATCCTTGTGCAGAAAAAAGGGATAGCAAATCATCTTTTCAAGAGAGTAGCCTCATTTAAATGTAAAGATGAAAAGGTACAGGTGACCTGTGTCATGTTATTTACATCAGCACTTTTTACCATGTTGTTCCTGTTTTGTTGAAAATCAAGTGTGCAATGCCGACATCACAGGCTCTGTTCAAGCTTGCTTGAAATATGAGTATGCATGAAATTCAGTACAAATCCAGCCTGGGAAAAATAAAATTGGGCAAGGTGTAACCAGTGTTGCTGGGATGCACAAATACCAGTTACCAGTAAACATATTTTCCTTAATTTAATATTTTTGATGCATCCTCATTGTCACTGTCTCTTACACTGGTCTTGTCAGAGCAGTTCTACTGCAGTGCAAGTGTGTATGATACAGCAATAATTAATGACTCTATTGCTCTATTACTTGATGGTAAATAGTTATGTGGTCATATTTATACTGTATTGTGGTCCAAACTCTGTTTTAGAAAGGTTTGGATTTAACTTAATTGTCATTGTGGAGGCTGTATTTTGTGGTGCTGTTGAATTTTATAATGTTACACTTATATTTCTCTTCCCACTCTGACATAAATGAGTATGTAATAACACAGGTTATAAGGCTCTTCTACATATTGACTAGCTCACTGCTTGTCTTGTCTAATCTCTCACCAGGTGTGGGTTTGAGCAGCACGGCCCAGAGCATGCTGAGTCGACCCATGCAGAGGAAACTGGTAACTCTGGTCCACTGTCAGCTGGTAGAGGAAGAGGGCCGCGTGAGAGCCATGAGAGCTGCCCGCTCTCTGGGTGAGAGAACTGTCACCGAACTAATCTTGCAGCATCAGAATCCACAGCAGCTCTCCTCCAATCTGTGGGCTGCTGTCCGTGCACGAGGATGTCAGTTTCTTGGCCCAGGTACTCACTTTTCCATTACCCAGAAAAAGACAAGCCCTTTCCACTTTTGATGAGAAGCAGTCTACTGTATATATTCTCTACTGTATAAAGTATCTGGATTCTTGCTTGAGGGCTTTTTAACAATCAGTTAGTCATAGATTTGATGTCTTTTTTCTCTCAGCCATGCAGGAGGAGGCTCTGAAGTTGGTCCTTCTTGCACTAGAGGATGGTTCTGCTCTGTCCAGGAAGGTGTTGGTTCTCTTTGTAGTCCAGAGGCTTGAGCCTCGCTTCCCACAGGCCTCTAAGACGAGTATAGGTCATGTGGTGCAGCTCCTGTACAGGGCCTCATGCTTCAAGGTAGGTCACTGGCTAAGAACCAAAAGAGATGTCTTTTTTTTTTTTTTTTTTTTTTTAAATAGGGAAAAATAGTGTTTGTCATCAGGGGCAACCCACAACAGGGCTTATTGTCTCATTATAAGAGTGACTCTCACTTAACAGAATAAAAAAAGGTGTCTCAATTTTTTAATAATTGTTATAATAATATAATCAGGTGCTTTGATGAGTATTGAGAATATAATAGAATGTCTTTATTGTCATTGTACAAAGCACAATGAAATTGTTATAGATAGATGGATAGCTGCTCTGGTGAACATCTTATAATGTCTGTTACCCTTCAGTGAGCTTTTAGAAAGTCGAAGTTTTCAATGGAAGAAACCTAACAAAATATTCAACTGATTCCCTTTCATTCTATGTGGCTACCTAGGTGACCAAACGTGATGAAGATTCATCCCTAATGCAACTGAAAGAAGAGTTTCGTACTTACGAGGCTCTGCGGCGTGAGCATGACTCTCAGATTGTTCAGATTGCCATGGAAGGTGGGCTGCGCATCGCACCCGATCAGTGGTCTTCTCTGTTATATGGAGATCAGTCTCACAAGTCACACATGCAGTCTATCATAGATAAGGTTTGTGAGAGAAGTATATGTTTATTTTTTGCATGTATGCCATATGTTTTCCACATGTGGCATATATTTACATATTTCATAAAGGATGGTTTATGCTTTTCACTGTAACTCTACCAAAGCATGAACTCCATGTTTCTCTACTTCTGGCACAGCTGCAGACCCCAGCGTCCTTTGCTCAGAGTGTCCAAGAGCTGACGATTGCGCTACAGAGGACTGGAGACCCGGCCAACCTCAACAGGCTGCGGCCCCACCTGGAACTTCTGGCCAACATTGACCCCAGTCCCGGTATGAAATTGGCTAAATTGGGGAAACTTGATGCAGTGTCACCAGTTATAATGCAAATTATGACCCTGGTATTTTTTCAGCTCTTTGCTCCCTCATCCTTCCAGTATATCTTGTCTAAAAGGCTGACTTAAGACCAGCAAGGGAGCTGCCAGAATATGCAAAGATATGTCTTGGCCAAGGCTTACCTGTTGCATTCCAGTTTTATTGACCCTTAAAAACAAAAGTTTGTCTTGTATAGAATGTATTTTAGTGGCCAAACCCAAAAAGATTTTAAAGTGTTTTTGTGTTTGTCTTCTAAAATACTGCAAATATGTCTTTCCTAATCAGAAGTAACCTTGTAGATGAAATTATTTTCTAGCTGACTCTCAAATGTTTTATTTTTTGATGTTTTACCACCACAAATAACTTGAAAGACTAAATTCTGGAATTCCAACTGCATATTTTAGTGAGGTCAAGAGCTGTTATTGGCATAATGACAAAATAGATTGTATTGAAAGGCTTTGGTTTAAACCCTCTTGACATTGTTTTGTAACTGGCTGCTGTGTCCTGTTAACTCCTGGTCAGGATGGAGAGAAAAGCCTGATATTGCTCACTAGACAGGTGGTCAGCTGAGGACATTGTTTGTACTTTGTGCTGGAACACACACATATCATTTCTAAGATGAATAATTAAATTCTTAGGTTATCAATTTTCATGTATATCAAAAAGTGTTGTTTTAAAAAAAAAAAACTGAATGTCTGTTTTTTTTTCTCATTCCTCTTCTCCATCTGTTTGTTCAGATGCTCCCCCTCCCACATGGGAGCAGCTAGAGAAGGGGTTGGTAGCAGTGAAGACGGTGGTGCATGGCCTGGTAGACTTTATCCAGAACCACAGCAAGAAAGGAGCTGACCCTCAGCAGGTCAGTCTGTCCATTGGACCATCAAAAGAACTAGGCCTTTCCCTTGTAAGTTACTTTATTTATAGAAAATCAGTGTTTTCAAATTCAATAATTCCCTGTGTTTCTGTTTAGCCTCCTCAGCACAGCAAGTACAAGACATACATGTGTCGTGACATGAAGCAAAAGGGGGGCTGTCCTCGTGGAGCCAGCTGCACCTTTGCTCACTCTCAGGAAGAACTGGAGAAGTGAGTCTGAAATACTGTTTAAGATTTATTTAAAAAAATATTTCAGTTGAAACTAACACATTTTTCTCCATCCCTTCAACAAAAAACACCACAGCTTGACTTAAACATTTTGTACTGCTTTTTCCGTCAGGTATCGTAAGATGAATAAGCGCCTGGCAGCTCGCCTTCCTGGCTCAGGGCTCATGCCAGATGAAGGCCTTCCCCTTGATGTAGCAGTGACCCGGAAGCCTTCACCCCTCACCAATGGCAGTGGTGCACCCTCTTTGCCCCAGCTCATTGCCCGTGGCACAGACACAGTCCCATATGAACTGTTGCGTAAACCAATGAAGATGGATGGAGGGAGTCCCAGTGCCCCAGGATCACCACCTGATCCGTGAGTATAGTGTTGCCTGTATTTTTATTAAGCTGGCATCTAAAAAACGGGCAGCCATGTGGAATAAAATCTGCAGATTATTCTTTTGATCAACACCAGCTGGAGACTGTGTTCCCTCTCTCTTGATAAAGAGATAGAATACTAGATGAGGCAAAAAATATCTGTCCGCATGTTGATGATTATTCACAGTAAATAAGGTTCAAGATATTTTACTTTTTCATAAAGCTGTCTGGCTAACAGAACACCCAGGTGTAGTTTTAGTTGAAGTAGAAACCTGTAGACTTAGTTCTCTATAGCACAGACTTGTTTTTAATTTACGTACTTGTTTATGACTTGTGTCCATCAGTTTGTCCTTGGTTTTTCATCTTACTTACTTGAACTTACTTTAATTCTTGTAGCCTGGACTCTGTGTCCAAACCTGGTATGCCTCTGCCACCTCATGCACTGGCCCACCCCAGAATGTCTGCAGATCACCTCTCTGGGGTGAAGCAGATGCCTGGGGTACCTAGAGGTTCACCAGTGTACCCCCAGCAACAGCTCTCTGAGATGTTCTACTCTGATTCTCGCCCACCACCTTCTGGTCCTCAGTATGAACCTCCACAATACCCCCCAGGTAAGAGTCAAGGAAACAGCATACTGCATTGTGCTGGTGTGTGTGCATAGTGTGCATAGAAATAATATATAAACTTCATTTCAATATTTTTTAAATACAGCCCTTTTGATGTTAACAATTAGTCATTTGTTTCTCAGGTTACCCCTACCAACAGCCACCACAGTATGTTCCTCGGGATTACATGCGTAACCCACCCCCCAGTGAGTCAGGGCCCCCTTACCATGACCCCTACCCTGGCTATGGCCCACCAGAGCGCCCTTACCAGGCCCCTCACTCTGGCCCACCCTTCTCCTACCCTCACCCTCCACACTATGACCGAGGTCGCCATGGGACCTATTCTGGCCCCCCACCTCCCCCACAGCCTTATACATCTCAGAGGGAAAGCATGGTCAGAATGAGTCCTGCACCTCTCGATGTTCCCCCACCATCAGCAGGACAGGGTAACTCACTCTACCACCAGGAGGCCAGTGGCCGGGATAGATACCCACCAGATGGCTACTATCAAGCAGGTGCCCAACCTCCACCAATGAGGGCTTATCCCAGAGTGAGTCTCTTTGGATTATTCTTCATATTAGCTGTGTTCCTTAATCTCTCTGTGTGGTAATCCAAGTTACAAAACTCTGAGATAACTGCAAACAGTTCAGCATCAATATGCCTTTCAATGATATGTATGTATGTGTTTTAGGGGCCATCATATAGTGGTTCCCAGCCCAGCCTGGACTACCTGCACCGACGTCGGCAGGAGCTGTTATCCCAGCTGGAAGAAAGGAAAGTCATCTCCCCTCCACCATTTGCTGCCTCCCCCACTCTTTCTCATACCTTCCCAAGCGACTACCCTCCTGAGGTTAGTATTATGTGAATTTCATGTAAATTGAGAAATTTGAAACATACTGCCTGCATGTCAGTGTTAGTGACAGTTTGTCTCTACATGTTCTGTGCCTGCAGTACGGAGAAGAGAGCTCCAAAAGCATCGGGAAATGCAGAGAGCCTGACTATGCTGGGCAATACTCACCCTGGTCTTGCGAAACCATTGGATCGTACATTGGCACAAAGGACGCCAAACCCAAAGATGTTATGGTTCCTGGAACCATGGAAATGATGGTGAGTTCAGATGGATATCTCTGTTTGTAACCATGTCAGTATTTCCCCTATACACATCAGGGGTGGCAGATTTGTTCCTCAGATTTCTCCATAGCATGACGATTCCTCTCTCTCCTTGTGTCTGGCAGAATGTTGAGGCTAAGGGTCTGAGGGAACCATCACTTGAGGCCCCTCGTAGGGGTACAGAAGTCAAGGACGATGACCCTATTATCCCGTTTGGCCCCCAGCCCACTGTATCACGCTTTGGTGCCATCTCCCGCACCTCAAAGACGGGCTATCAGACTACTGGCCCTGTACAGGCCATGGCCTCCACTCCCCAGAACCCAAACTCTAAACACATGGCCATGCCAGGTAAATAAAACAATGTGCACAACAATCACCCAATAATATCTTACTCAGATTTGTCAATAAAGTAACTTTAACATTCAAGCTTATTTGAAATATTACCAAACCTATCAATGAAAGTTTGTATAATCAGCACAACTCAGGCAGAATAGACTTGTACTTATCAGGTTGGGCAGTAGTAATTTTATTATTATGAGATTTCTAAAGTTCTTATATCTACTACTACTAATACTTCTCAGTTCTTATATCAAGAGATCAATCTTTACTACTCTCATGTTTAAAATCTAATTTAAAAAAGTTTAACTTAATTGGATGAACATAATTATACATTTGTACCATGTGATTTTTTAAGTTCTTGGTAAATATCTTAACCTATTGATATTGTTGTATTATGATGTACCAATTTTGGCTACACTGCCCAACCCTACCACATAAATGTATTGTTTAATCATTTCTGTTTGTCCTTAAAACATTTCTGACACCATTCTGGCACTTTGTGCACAGCAGAATACACATATGGAAGCCATGGAGGATGGGGTGGAGCTTCATACCCCTCCCACCAGACTGCCTCCTCCTCTCAGGGACACTTTAGTGAGCGGTGAGTCCTTTATTTTTCCTGTTATCTTTTTGATAGTGACATGACAAAGCAGTCAGTTATGATAAGTCTGTTAAGCAGCGATGTTAACTTCCCTTTCACTGTCACTCTTGCAGCCTGCCTATGGCAGCCACAGACAGAGAACAGCTGAAGATTGAACTGCAGCAGGTCAACCAGCAGATCAACCAACAGACCCAGATGCACAGCATGGAGGTTTGAATGCTTCCTGTTTCTAAAAACATTAACATAAAAAAGTCTGGAAAATAATGAAAAAGGACTGAAATATTATTATAAAAAAGTTTATGCTGCATTTGTTCTGAATATTATCAGAAATTTCCAGGTGCAATCTACATCCTCTCATCTTCACTTCTTGTTTCTCCATCGCAGGCTGCCAGTAACACTTTGCTGCTGCAGAGGGAGGCCAGTGCATTGGCAGGTCAGCCTGTGCAGCCCAGCCAGGGTCAAGCAGCAGGAGCCCAGCAGCAGCAACAGGCCAAGTGGCCAGCAGGGGGAGCAAGTGCAACAGCTGTTTCTAGTGAACAGCTGAGCCTGGAGCTCCACCAGGTGGAGAGAGAGATTGGAAAAAGGACCCGTGAGATGGCCATGGTGAGATGGGGTGGGGTGGGGTGGGGTGGGGTGGAAGCACTCCTTTAATTTCAGACAACAAAGTGTATGTCATTGTTATAATATTAAGCCTGTAAAGTTGTATAATGTATTCTGGGGCTGTGGATTGAGCTCTGTAAAATCAGAAAAATATACTTCTCAGTTTGTTCTCAGAGACGGCATATTTAACAGAAAGCATGGCTGATATAACAGAACATGCATGCATTATGTGAAATGTAGTATCCAATGTGCTTATCATTATTTTTTAACTTGTCTCCCATGACCCCCACACATTTATGGAAGCTGTCTACTAAATCATTTGAGTACACATTTAAGAACATCCCACTGGATCCCAACAAGATGAATATTCATCATAACTCATCATATAAAATTATTTATCTAAGAATTTATTGAGGAACATCTTGTTATGCCACCATGCAGTTTATTATGCAATTTTTAACATAGGGAGAAATGCACACAATAATGGCAGTGATCTGATCCAATATGTACAACCTTTTGTCAAATTAAATTAATGAAACAAATTATGGAGGTTGTTTTTTCCAGCAGCTAAAGATGTGTTGTACTTTTCTAAAGCAGGAAAAACAAGTGGCTCATGAAGTTCAGCAGTACAAGATGAAACCTGCAGAGAATGGACAACCAGAGCACAAGACTCAGCTAGAAGAAATCTCTCTGGCTCTTGGGTGAGTATAAATATATTTGAACATCAAAACTTGTGCTGTCCCTGAATACCCACACGATCTTGACCTCTTCCCAGTATTCCCTGTTCTCACTCGTTCCCTCTTTCCTCAATTCAGCGAGGTGTCAAACGGCTCCAGCAGTCTGCAAGAAAGTGCAGTGGGCGGGTCCATGCTGTCACTGACCAATAAGACGTCTGCATTGAGCCTGTGTTCTGATCCAGGCGCCACTGGTTCAGAGATGCAGAAGAATGGCATTGTCCATTCCTGTTCTTAGGCAGTACACACACACACACACACACACATACACACATACACAAACATGCACATACATTCTAGATGCTCAACTGAAAAGCATGCACAGACAATACACCCATTCTATTTAGAAGATGAGCAGTATCTGCCGTGATATGAATTTTCTTTCTTTTTGTTCTGTGAATGAGCTTTTTTTAATGACTTTCCTTGCCTGGAAACCAGGGCATATGATAACATTTCTTGTGTGCGTTTTTTTTTTTTTTCCTTTTTTTTTTTCTACTGGGATTACACATTAACAAGGCTCACAATAGATATATTAGGAAGAGAAAATGGTGGTGACGTTGACAGCGGTATTGGAACATCATTAAAAAAACGCAGGCTACTCCATCCTTAATAAACACAACAACATAGTCAAGTGTATGATTCATTTTCCCCATGCAAGATTTTTTGGTTTGGTTGTAGCTGGATACGTGTCAATGAACGGTTAAATACAGAGGAACAGATGAACAAACTCTCTGAGGAATTTAATATTAATTTCTTTTTTGCAATCTGATGATCTATGGTATTGTAGGAAACAGCAGAAGTGAATCGCTTGGTACTCACCCCCAGAATCGTAAAAAAGTGGCTGCCCAGATCTAGATTGTCTGAGGAGGGAAAAGCAGTAAAAAAAAAAATATTCCACCAGTATTCTGAGATGCAAATAGGAGCAGTGTTTTTAGAAGTCACATTTTGCACACCACACGCACTTCCTTACCTACCACGAGAAGTATGATTTTATTAGTGCATTTTATGAACACATCATGTGTCTGTTTCATACTTGAAAGCAGTATATTATATATTTAATTGAGGCATTCTGTTTTAAAGATTGCAACAAAGTCTTTTTGATAATGAGCTTTCCACATGTTTTCTATATAAGGGAATCTACTATGTGCTTCTCTTGGTTGTGGTGTGACCGGATGTGGTTTGGCTGCGAGGCCTTTCGCCCCGCAGCTTCCCAAAGGGCTGAGTTCAGCCTTTGCTGGTCATGTTGTAAAGTTTTTCACAGCACGCTCAAAAAAACAAAAAAAACAAACAAACAAAAAACCCAACTGTTGTTTTTTTGTTTTTGTGTCTTTTTTGGGTGGGGTGGGGGGTGGGGGGTTGAACGCTCATGATCAGGCTGAGAGAGAGTACACCTCTCTGTATCAGGAGCCAGGTGAACGGGTGTACACTTGACTTTATAATATCAGGCTAAATAAATAAGCATTTCCCTCCTCAGAGTTTCTCATCTGGCCACACAGAAAGCCTCCCCATTGGGATTATCTTGTCATTTGTTCACCTAACTTCTATGAAGTTGCCTTCCCTTGTGTCTTTTTGTTAAATTTTGTTTTAATTTTTTCATGCTTTACGTTGTTACGATTTTGGGGGGAGGGGAGGCAAGTGAAGCTTACCCATGGAAGACTTTATATAGAGCTCAGTGGAGCTGTCATGAAATGGTTGACTTAAAAGCAAATCCCTGACTTCTCATTTAGTTTTAGAAAGGTATCTGTTGTAGCATTTTTAGCTGCACAGGATATTTGAACTTGAGTATACAGCTTGAGGATATTGGTGTCACTGACTGAGAGGTAGACCAAGACATTATCTTCCAAAATACTTGTTCTTAGGTGAGATTTGATAGGTTAATTTATATCTTGTGAGTATTTTATATTGGCGAGTAGTACATTTTTCTTTTCACCATCGGACACTTTTCTATTCACAATCCGCTGTCATCATCACCACTATTGCCACTATTATTGTTCTTTCTTCATCATGTTAATTGTTTACTGCTGACGCTCAACACAGAGCTCTTTGCCTTTTGTAAACAATTACCACGATTGGCTAGTTTTACAGCTCTGCTGGGAGTGAGTGAGTCCTTGTGCTTGAACGGTTGAAGGATAGAGGAGACGCTGTGGGTCTAGTGGTTTTAGCTTAACACAAGCCTTCGTTTGGTCAGACGAGGGGTACTGAAAAACTGAGTTTGACAAATCCCTGATCACTGATCAGTCAATTAAATATAGACACAAATGTTTTGTGTCCAACATCCTCATCTGGATTGTTTGATGGGCATTGCTTCATATGATGTCAGTGCCATGATAGTGGATGTTTGGGATTTTCCTGTTTTTTTTCCCCCCACCCCCAACCACACTTCAAGCCTCTGGCTGCTCCTCGCTACATTTATTGTTTAGGTACACAACTCACTTATACATATGAGTATGTATACATACATTAATATACTAAAGCACTATTAACGTGCCACCTCTTATTCTACTCGCTCAGCATTTATATTAAATGATCTCTACTTAGAATCAGCAAAATGTTTTTTTTTTGTTGTTTGATTTGTTTTCTGTCCACTGGTTGCCAACACAGACTTTATCCTTTCCCAGACGAAGGACTTCTGTGCGCATTGATGTGTGTTCACTTAATCTTTTGTGTTCAAACAAAGATGTTCTTTATAGACTATGCTTCCGAAGAAGACAAAAATTCTGTAACTTTGGAAAATTTAAGGAGACGTTTTGTGTGTGCTAGATTGTCTTGTAGAAAATGTACCCTGACTAAGTTTTTTTCCCCTCAAAGTGTGCTGTACTTGGGTGATAGTGTTGAGGTGTTAGAAAAGTATTGGGGTTTTTTCCCACCCCCGCCCCCAAGAGGATATTCAGGAAGTCTCTGATGAAAGGTTGGCCTTAAATCCTCAATGCAACGCTCCTTTCCCTGGTTTGCTTTAGGAGCATGAGGTGATCATAAAAATATGAATTAACACTGAATTGGCACGATTTTAGAGTCCTACAATTAGACTCTAGGTGATTTCCCCTCTTTTGAAACTGTCATGTAAAACAGCAACAATGCAATAATGCAAATCTTAAGATTTGAAGCAAGATGTGTATTTTTATTGTTTGTTTTTTTTTAAGAAATGTTGTTGACCTAGCTGGATTTGTAGTTTTTTTCTTTCTCTTCTTTTTGTTTCTGCAATAATTGAGTGAATTTACTGACCTGCAAGTCTTACAGTCTTTAATGCATCATCTGACCTGACGTGTAGTCAACAGCTATAAGAGTAACATTCACACAATACAAATTAGCCTATTGGCCTACCAGCTTAATTTTGCTGTTGTGTTTAACAAAATCAGTATATGACTTACAAAAAGAGGGAATTGGGTTTAGTCATGAATTGGCAGCATTCAATGATGTTAATTCAGTATGTTGTTTCTCACTCAAGCGCAAGTCAACCAAAACTATCACAATGCTGATTCTACTTGATGGGTCCCTGCAGGTCTGAAGAAGCCTAAAACGCCTTTAGCTTTGGAGAACTGACATACGATGATATGTGGGGTGGTTTACTATATAGTAAATAGCAAAAATGTTTATTTCAATCTCTTGTGTGTTTTTGTTTCTGAGTGGAACTGCTGCCTGCCCCTCATTTACATAACCAGTTAACCCCTCCACTCCCACCCTTGACCACTGAACTCTGTTACTGCTGTTTGAGGCTCACATTTTACTCCCTGACTTTCTGGGGAACAATTCGCAAATGGCTTTTTTATATAATTACTCCCTTGTAAAATATCTCTTAAATTAAGGTACAGGTTTGATTTCAGCAAGTTAAAAAAAAGTTTTTATATGTATATTATACTCCATTAAGGAATGTCTAGAATTATCTTCCTCCAATGTGGATGTAGCCATTATTACGCCATTTTATGACTTTGTAAGAGAATTCACTGTGTGAAAATTGGTTTGCATTTTTGTATAATACAATCTGCTTTTTTTTTGTTTGATACGAGAGGGAGGTCAAACTGGAAGTTTGAAGAGAAAAAAAATGAACCTGTGAAATTGAGAAAAACAAAATGTAACTTATATACAACAGTGATTCTAAGCTGAGGGGGAAAGATTAAACGATATTGCTAACTCTGAGTGTTTGTGGTGTTTTATTTAAAAATATATAGATCATACATACAGAAATATTCATGAATTTTGCTATAATCATCATAAAGACATTCCTATGTTACCTATGACTGTAACATCCTATCTGTATTGCTTTATACAAAAGTAGACATTGAGTTCATTTCTATGAGGTTACAGCACCTGGAGAAGTCGTGCAAGCTGCTCTAGCTGAGATGAATGAGTTTTACACCATAGCAGAATCCTCTTCCAGGTAGAGTGACATACAAAGCTCACTAAATTAAAATCTGACAACAATCTCAAAATTAGTTTTTCAGACAACTGATTTTCTGATATATTACTCTACATTGGTTGGATCCCAAGACACATGTCTTCCATCATGCAACATTCCCAAAGTATTCATGTCACCCTCCTCCAGCTGGAACTCGAACACCTATATATGTGTGTGTGTGTGTGTGAGAGAGAGAGAGAGAGGGCAGAGACAGAGGAGGAATAAGGGGCAACAGGTGGGATTACAAAATGAATGGCTATGTGTGTATTGTTTCATTCAGGTAGTTAATGTGCAATCATGCAAATGCCTGAAAGCCATTTTTAACTCACTTGACAGTTTTCTTTTATCCTCTCCTTTTTGGTGGATTTTGGTATTGTGACAACTCCATTCTAAAGAAAAGCAAGGAAGCCATTACATTATGGTTAAAAAACAAAAGTATACAAAAAAACCATCTGTATAGCATTAGTTAACTAGGGAGGAGCCTTATTGGAGCCATATGACAACCTGACTACTCCAGCGGATGCAGATCTGAGCAGGTGTGCGTCTGTACTTTTCTGCTATCTGGAGAACAGTGGGATTGCTGAGGACTTGACCCTTGGCCAGAGGACTGTACCCTTCAAATACAATCCCCTCCTGACGACAATACTCAATCAAGTGACTGGGCTGCTGGAATGGATGGTACTCCACCTGATGGATCAAAATGCATTATAGGCAAGTTATGTTGGCACTGCAGCTTGACACGTGTATTTTTCAGTAGTGTGATAAACAGCACACACATTTCACATTTTACCACTGTGCAATATGTTTCTCATAGTAAGACTGTAATACATTATTGGAGTGTGGAGAAGGGCTGAATCTTTCACTGGGGAAAAATGCAGAATGTAAAATATACACCAGAAAAAATCTAAGACCCTTCCTTGCACTCCCAAATAATTTAGACTTCTGACCCTTCCCATCTTCTTCCCTGATAACTTTCATGCTATCTCTAACAATATTAGTAGAATATTATGAGAACAAATGATCAAAACTGTGCATGTTTCTTTCTCATTTACACATTTCATAACAAATCTCTTCCTGAATGCCTCTATAGAGCTTCTTCAAATAAACTTTTTAAAACTAATTGAAGGCTTTATAGAGAGAAAAACACTACCTGGTTAACATGTGGCACCACACTACAGTCTTCCCTTAACTGTTCCAGGTGATGGACCAGAAAGTTGCTCACTCCAATAGCACGGCAAACCCCTACAGTGACACACAGAGTTGTGTTATAAAAAATATAACCCACCGACTGATATATTTGTTTCAGTCACTAAAAGATACTTTACAAATGTTCTCTTCTGTCTGGATCTGGTCTTTTAATACAGTACTGAGAATAAGTTCAGGAGATAAAACCAAGGCAGTAAAGTCAACAGTCATGTGATACATCAGTTTTATTATTCCTGATATTCAAAGTCTGGCCTAGTAACTGGTTTTCATTCTTGAGGCTAGTCTCTTGCGCCACATTTTATAATATACTAGCAGATTAATTAATTTTGTTTTTACTGTAATTGTGGAGGCATTTATGTGCACAGCCTTTGAGTCCAAGACATATTCCCCTACAGGGACAATAATGTATATCTCATCATATTGTAGATTAAGTGAGAAATTACCTTCTTTGTAAAGTTCCTCCAAAGCTCTCCAGGTCTCAGCTCTCATCTCCCTGTTGGAGCAGCCATGTCGTGATGACTCTGGCCAGTGCATGAGGTAAAGGTCTGAAAAATGGGGGCAGATGATGATTTAATGAGATACTACAAGATGCAGGAAGACAGATTGCCTACATTGTTGTGTAATGAAGATAATAAAAAACACAAAGATCAGGGTTTTTGTTTAAATTTCTTAATCATTCATCACCCTTACCAAAATAATCCACCCCCATTTGTGAGCAAGAGTCAAGGCAGGCCTTTTTAGCAGCTTTGTATCCATAGTCGCCTGGCCACAGTTTATTGGTGAGCCACAGATCACTTCGTGGTAACCCACTTTCTCTGATAGCTCTGCCCAGTTTCTCCTCACAGCCGTAACGCTTTGCTGTGTCAATGTGGCGCATGCCACACTCAGTGAGTGCATACATAATGGCATCATGAGAGTATCCGCCATCATGTGATGTGCCTGGCATACACAGAAAATATGAGACAAAATATAGACAGTCAACTCAGTTCAATTCAAATGGGCTTTTAGCATGACCATATGCAGATACAATACTGAACACTATATGGATATTGTGCTAACCTTAAAGTGTGGTCAAGAAGATTTTAGTGAAAAGATTTATCAATTAACAACTGAATAAAAGTGAGAAATATGCTTTTAATACTTAACAGCAATTACAACAGCATACACATACATACATGAAATCTGATGGACATCTAGCTGGTCAGTGTTACTCATTAATTACTTGTTTCATCATCAGTTGATGTATTGAATAGTCACATTTATTTTGAGCATATCTGTAGATTCAGGTTGTGTGATACTTCTATTAATATACATTAACATTTTCCCATGGTGTCTCCTCCCTCAAATGGCTTAATGTAAAATGTTTTCATATACAAAAGTTTAATGTGTGAAACATGTAATATGTGATTTCTGTATTTTGGCACAATGAGAACTCACCTAATCCAAGTATTGGGATCTGCAGACCATTGGAAAGTGGAACTGTGGGACAGTTTAGTGCTGGTGAAAAGGGCATAGCCTGTTCCTCTTGTTGGATAATACTGAGAAACCTGAACTACAAATCAGAAGTGTTACTTATTAACTTGCTCTGATAATCTGCAACTTCATAGTAATGTTACCTGTTCCTTAAAGGCAGCTAAAGCACTGAGCACCTCAACAAAACTCACCGTATCGGATCAACTTTCGAGTTTTAGTAGTGAAGGATCTGCCCCCGTGTGGTCCAGTAGTGATAGCATCTCTGGTGTCGGTAGAGATGAGACACTAACGGAAAACCAAATCACACGACGCCTGTAACAAATATGGCGTCGGTTTACGAAGAGGGTACGAATAAATGAAAACCGATGTACGACGCCTAACGTAGAAAATGTAAATATACAGACTCAACTTTTTTTCCAATAATTGTCCAGTTGCTTGTTTCAAACGACACAGAAGTTAATTTTTGAGCCGTGACTCTGCTCACTTCACGTTACGGCTAATGTTAGCTTGTCAGCGCTCTGTCCTTGTATGCTCTTTGGTGTAGCGTCACCCCAACATGGCGAATATGTGAGGTGAAAGGTTTGTTTGCAGCAGCATCAACAAAATGAGGTAAGTTTTCATTTCTGAGAAGCATTCTAACATCCCTTCTACTTTGTTCAATGTAAAAATAAATCGACAGACACTTGGTTATGTTAATTTGATTAAAGAATAGTGTCAAAAGATAACTCTTAACGTAATATGTTTATGTAACTAATATCATGTGATTAAAGTGCAGAACAAATGCAATGCGTGCACGGGTGTAACTCAAGGGGCAGCCAGGTTTTTTTAAATAAAACTTTATTGGCACTCTTCCTTTGTTAATTAAATGTTCCTACTCTTACTTTTGACTCCATATAATTTTACAGTTTTCACATTTCTGTTGTCACTTAACTATTATCTGAATGAATCAGTGTTCAGCAAGTCATCCATAGGAGTACTGATTAATGAAACTGTTCTCACAAAAATGAGTTGCAGTACAACTGAGTGCAAAATCAGGCTTTTCAGTCTCACATGTGTTTAAAATGGCTCAAGTGTTCTGGGAGATCTTAACTGTGAGGAAAAAGTAGGCTCTGAGTGTGTAATGTAATGTCCTCCCTATCTGTGTCTGTGTGCCTCCTTTGATGCAGGGTCCGGCATTGCTTGATAGGGCCCAGGCGAGCCTATTTGCTTTGGCCAATTCTGCTGCTGCTCCTGGTTGGTGCAGCCTTGACAGCTCTGCTGCCCTCTGCTGAGGACCAAGGAGGTGTCGGTGTCCTGGGGGTGTTACGCCGGGCAACATCTCAAAATGAGATACCTGCACAGGGTCACTATGGGGACAACACAGAGGAGGAGCAGAGATTTACTATCATCATCCAAACATACAACCGCACAGACATTCTTCTCAAACTTCTTAACCATTACCAGGCAGTGCCTCATCTTCAGCAGATTATCATAGTCTGGAATAACATTGGGGAGCAGACGCCCTTGAAGTTATGGAACTCCTTGGGGCCTCATCCGGTCCCTGTGGTGTTCAAGGTGCAGACTAGCAATCAAATGCGCAACAGATTACAACCATTCCCTGAGATCGATACTGATGGTCAGTATACCTGTTAGCTTGCACATTTTATATGCTTTGAGTTACAGTTATTAAGACATATTTACACAGACCTTTATGTTTTGTTGGTTTTTAACATTTTTCTCACTGGAGTTAGTTTAATGTTCTTGTCCTTAGCTGTGTTGATGCTGGATGACGACACTCTGGTCAGCGTTCCTGACATCAGTTTTGCTTTCTCTGTCTGGAAGGTAATACTTTGAGACAGATTAACACCCTGTACATCTAAATTATATTTTGGCTTTACTTGATGATTGGTGCTTCAAAATGATGTGGTACTTGGACCATGCATAATGTGACTTATACGTTGTTTTATTTTTGGTTTCACAGCAATTTCAAGACCAGATTGTTGGGTTTGTGCCCCGAAAACACGTCACTTCACCAGGGGGAGTGTATAGTTATGGTAGCTTTGAGCTGCAGGATCCAGAAAGAGGAGCAGGTGACAGGTAAGTTTCACTGTTATTTTTCATAATCTTGTAAAGCTTTACATGTACTGCATCATATAATATACTACCATGTTTTGTGTCAGCCAGATGTCTTGTTTTGTTTTGTTTTTTCTTTACACATGAAAGATGGACTTTTCTGCTTTTCTCTTGGTCTACTTACTGCAGATTCTCCATGGTGTTAATTGGTGCTGCCTTCTTCCACCGCCGCTACCTCCAGCTCTTCCAAGACCAACCTCAAGAGGTGCATGCGCTGGTGGATGCAACACAAAATTGTGATGACATAGCCATGAACTTCGCTGTAGCACTGTATTTGAGGAAACACTCCATGTCAAGCAGTAGCCCTGCTAGACCCTCTGGGGTCTTTGTCAAACCTGTAGACCTCCGCAACCTGGAAAAGGATGCCAGCAGTGGGTACCAGGGTATGTGGCATCGTCCTGAACACCTTCTTCAGAGATCCTACTGTCTGAACAGGCTGACACAGATCTATGGCTTCATGCCACTCACCTTCTCAAACCTGATGGTCTCCCAGTTTGGCTTCCCGAGCTATGCTAACCACAAGAGTAGAGGCTGAAGAATTGTCACATTGCTGACTGTCTTGGATTGAATGAGGACAGACTAAAGTAGCAGTCTGGTAAGTCTGTGTTTGATTGACAGTATAACACATCATCTTTGCATGTTCTGTGGCAAGAAAGCATTACTACCTACTGGATATGTTCTTAAAAACAAATGCAAACAACCATTTAAACAAATAGTTTTTACTTTTAAAGACATGTAAATTCCACATTTAATTGTTAGACACTGTTGGTATCCTACATGTAAGCTCAGTGACAGAATCTTTTCATGTTGTGACTACAGTCATGCAAAACAGTAGTGAAATGACAGAGGATGAGTTACAGTATTAATGGTTGAGTATTAAATATTTTGCATATCTGCTTAGTATTTTCATTACTCATGTTTTGCTTTTTTGTACATAACTGATACTACAGCAGTTTCACTGTGGCATCAGCAGGACTATGATGGACTTTCTTCCTTGGGACCATCACAAGATATTCTACACGAGACCCAGCTGGGTCAAAAAATAATATTTGGAGATAATCTCTATTGTTGCCAAAGCTGATTCTTCTTCAGTGTGTACAACTCTCAGTACATTGTAGTACAATTATTATTAAACCAGCAGGTGCCAGCTCTTGGATCTGCCTTTACAATTTGCCTTTTTATGTAACTATGATTGAAAGTACTGCTGCAGTCTTATTAAAGAAAGTTTTTTCGAGTTAATTATTTAGTCTGTAGACGGTCACTTCTCGTTTAGTCTTTTTCACTAGAAAGTTTGATGTGAATGTTACTATGTACTATGCATGCATGGACAATCTTTTTATTTTTTAAGTCTGTACATATAGCAACTCTTGAAGGGCTTTATTATGTGATGCATTTCAATAAATAATTTTTTTCTCTAAACCAAATTCATGTATGGATTTATAATTATCCAATTAAATTTCATGAGATTGATGATGCTGAATCAGACAGGAATTGAAATGTTCAACAGCTTGTCGAAAAAAATCCCTCCTTAGTTTCCCTACAACTTTATTAAGTTTGTCCTTTGGATTAAGGTTTGCCTGTACAAAAGTAAACAGATCAGTGACAAAAGATCACTCCTCCAGTCACGACGCACAGTATATGACGAAAGCAAGCATTAAGTTCAGTTATTGTTCAAATATTTTTGTAGTCGTCAGTGTCAGATGAAGCATCTCAGAAGCAGCCATTCACATAGGGTTTTCTACATTGCAATTTCTAGAGTGACTTAGCTAACACAAGAGACTTTGCTAACGTCAGGAGGGCATCAACGACTCCTTGATATGAGTAGCCAGATATATAATGGTGAGACAAACATCAAAGACCCAAGTATCAACTAAGTCCATACAGATGGACATAGCAAAACACTACCTGGATGAAGTTTTAAGTGGAGTAGATTCTACTCACTAGGAGCTAGAGGTAGAAGTGGCTATTTATTACACAATATTTGGATATGTTCTTGTTTTAATAAAGAAGAAATCCTCTTTACAACAATAGAAACACAAAAGAGCAGCAGATGTTATCAGTACACATATTAACATCTGGATTGTATCCCCAGGTGTCATCACCTATTTTTCAAAATTCAGATCTATTAATACTCATTCCTGACCATGGATGAAAAAAACTATATTTATTGATAAACAATAACATCCAACTCCATTTCAGTGGATAAAAGTGTCCTTGCATGTTCTGAGGTAACTGTGGAGAACAGTTCTTGTGAAAAAGGGATCTTAAAGAGTCTTATTGTGATCTGGGTCCACCACCACCGATCCCAGGCCCAGCTCCAGGTCGGGATCCACCAGCACCTGGAGAACGCATGTCATGCCACAGCTTCACCAGAGGCTCCCTCTTCCTCCAAATAAGTTTGTAACCATATGCCACGTACCATCTGTAAGACAATATATACAGAAATGTAAAGATGTAGTGAGAGCAGAACAGCATAGCTACTGCTAGCTACTTTAAAGCCCAATAACATTCACATAATTCATTCAAAGATTTGGACCCTTCTAAGTAGTATAAAATAGGTTCTCTAACTACAACAATACATGTAAAAACATCTAAATAAAAACAAATAATTGAATTTAAACATTTTATTTTGGACATGTTCACAGCTGTCTTTAATTGTTTCTGTTGCATTTTGTATTTACGCTTATGTGCATAACTTGACGGAACTAAAAAAGTATATAAAAATGCCAGCCTCATCCTTTAAATCCAGAAGATAATAGTAAGACTTTGGCACTTTCTATATTATTGGCCATGGTCCATCATTTATAAATGACTTACACTCCAAAGAGGGCTCCACCAAGGTGAGCTGCATGGTCAAACAGCCGCCATCCCAATAGAAGCCCTGCCGAATCTATAGCAACGAGAGCTTTCAGAGCCTAAAGGAGACCAATGACAGGAATCTGATGTTACACAAAACAAACTGCACCGACTCCAGCCATCTCTCTACCATGCATTCATACTTACACATTCACTCATTCATACACTGGACTGTATCCGTTTGGTTCATGCACACAGATTAACATCTCTTGCCTGCAGCGAAAACAGACAACAAATGAGAATCAACTCCCTCTTACACTTTTGAGATCACACTTCAGACGTTTGTATCTACATTACAAGAAAATCATTTTTAAAACTATGCACACCCAAGAGCGTGAGTGCACACATACACAAACATTATGTACAACTTTGACATGCTGTGTGTCACTTACATTTCCTGCTGTGAAGGTGAGCATGGGAAGGAAGATTATGCCTAGTTTGGCCTCTGGCACCTTTGTGCAGACTGCAGCCAAGACTGCCATAACTGCACCTGACTATAAATTATATAAAAAAAGACAGGTTAAAAGATTGGGATTATAGGTAGTTGATTTGTGTTAAGACTTAAAAAGATTTTAGTTATCTTACCGCTCCTAATGTGGGATAAAGCCGCCCACTGACTGTTTTACACATGTAGCTAGCCATGGTGGAAATCACACCTGTAAATACACACAGTGAGGGTGAGGTATCATTTTCTTTGTCCAAAA
Source organism: Scomber japonicus (assembly GCF_027409825.1). NCBI lineage: Eukaryota > Metazoa > Chordata > Actinopteri > Scombriformes > Scombridae > Scomber > Scomber japonicus. The sequence continues at coordinate 17,051,966 of NC_070589.1, read as the reverse complement.
TGTATTGCATCCTTTTCATAATTTCAAGTGAATTTTAGGTCTTAAATAGTTTTTTTATGTGCTGATTCAACAAAGAATTTGAATTTAAATGTTTAAACCCCAAACTTATCCTTTCCTTACCGGCAGATAGATAAACCGCAAGAAACTGTTCCCTCCCTAAGAGAGAGACAATTCCAGAGGAGAATGTCCACAGGACATACATGTTAGCCACCATATGGATGATGGAGTAGTGACTGAAGGAGGACAGGACCATGGGAAGGCACCGTGTTTCTGGTTGGGGAGAAAAAAATGGACAGAAACCTTAAACGTGTGCTTGGAACACAGTGGATAGAAAGTGATCATGGCCATTTTTTACCCCAAAAAACTCACTGGAGGCTGGGTTGGATGTGAAGTACTTAATCATGCTTCTTTGCATTGAAGGGATCCGCCAGCAACACAGGACTACAGCATTTATTGCAATGATACCTGGAAAATATAACAAGGAAAGATGTTGACTATGAAGAAACATCTAATTATATTAAAAACAAGCATAAAGTTAAAGAAACTAGTAAAGCTACCAGTGACGGTCCTCTGTCCCTCTGTGAGGCTGCTCCAGAAGTCGTCCGCCATGGACATGAGGAGAATAAGCTGTCGTTGGAAGCCTGTCAGCTGGTTCCACCAGTCGTGCCAGTGTGCCATGTCCTGAGAGCCCTTGTAATATATGTAAATACGCTGATGATGACAATGGCATGCTCAAACATTATCAGGTATGTCAGTTCATATCATTAAAACTTCACCTGCAGGAATTTTTCTGACTCTTCTTCATCTTTTGCAGTCTGAACTCTGGACTTCAGGGTCTCATATTGCAGGATGGCAGCTGCACCAAAGGAGCAACCTGTAAACTGACATGGAGTCAGACAACAACCAACCCTAGCATACTGTCCCAAACCTTATTACAGCATTCATTTACCTTACCTTAGCTGACACATGAATCATGAATCAGAATTATTCTTGTAAAAAAAGAAAAGAAGAGAGGACCTACCCCTACTGTGAACATCAGGGGTTTGAAAAGTGTTGGCCTAGGGACTTTGGGACGAGGAGGAGGCCCTGGTGTGCCAGCTTCAGAGGGTGATGCTTTTGTTTCTTGGGTGACATTGCCTTTTTTTGTGTCCGGCCTTTTGGCTTCACGACGGAAGCCACATCTCTGTTGATTGTAGGGGTTGAGTCTGTGGAAAAACATGCAGACAGATGTGAATCGAATTGATAGATGGACAAATAAATACACACCTGTACAGAACACCTGTACAATATCAAGTGAACCAATACAGCCCTGCAGTAAATAATGTGAAGCTTAATCTTCATAATTTCTTGAGATATTGATTCACCTATCAGTTAAAGTGTTCAACTGATCCTGGATACCTGACATGTGTTGTTTATGTTCAATCTCACACTGCACTACCACTAAGACTATTTGGTCCTTGAAAATGAATGTGTTAGTGGGATGGGAATGGGAAAATAGCTTTTGAATACGATGCTCCACACATCTGGAACAACTTGCAGAGGATAGTAAAATTAGACAATCTAATCCCTTCATATTATTATATTACTTTTACTTGGCAAATTGAATCTGTTTATATTTGCAGATGATTGCATATTGTCATCAGGGCATTGTTGAAAGAGAGCTTGCTCTCAATGGCCTGCCCTGCATAAATAAAGGTGTAAATGAATGAATGATTTTATTTGAGTTACAACTATTTCTGTTTAAGTTTCTATTTAATAGTTTGGCCTATTAATCAAATATAGTGGAAAATTGCAGTCACAATGTCCTAAAGCTAACGTGACATTTTCAAATAGCTTGTTTTGTCTGATTAAAAGTCCAAACCCAAAATATATTTAATTCAATATCACATAAACCAAAGAGAAACCCCAAATCCTCACAACTGAGAGGCTGGAGCCAATGTATGTATTTTTATGAGGGGGGAATTCAGACGTTTAATTAGTTATTAAAATGGTTGTTATACTACATACATCTCCAAAACAGCCTTCTATCAGCTTAAGAACATATCCAGAGTGAAGGGTTTTATGTCTCAAACAGACCAGGAGAAGTTGATTCATGCTTTCATCTCAAGTAGACTCGACTACTGTAACGGTCTTCTGACTGGACTCCCACAAAAAAGCATTAAACAGTTGCAGCTCATTCAGAACGCTGCAGCTCCAGTTTTAACCAGAACAAAGAGATCAGAGCACATTACTCCAGTTCTAAAGTCTTTACACTGGCTCCCAGTCAGCTATAGAATAGATTTTAAAGTTCTGCTACTGGTCTACAAATCACTGAGTGGTTTAGGTCCAGAATACATGAATGACATGTTAGTAGAATATAAACCCAGTAGGGCTCTGAGATCTACTGACTAAGGTCAGATAGTTGAGCCCAGAGTTCAAACTAAACATGGTGAAGCAGCTTTTAGCTGTTATGCTGCACACAACTGGAACAAACTACCAGCACAACTGAAATCAGCCCCAACTGTGAACATTTTTAAATCCAGGTTAAAAACACTTCTCTTCTCCTGTGCTTATGATTGAGCTCTTTTAAAGCACTTTACATTTTAATCTTTCATTTGCACTGTATGTGCTTTTAATGATTTTAAAGCAAATCATTATTTTATGCTGCAATCTTATATTTAAAAGGTTGAATATGTAGAATATTTATTAAAAGCTATATTTTTTTTTAAATAATACGCCCACGGGGAGTTTTGAGGCATTTAGCGGCCGGAATTGCGGGTTGCCAAGGTTGTCTGTTGTTCCAGCACAGGTACTGTAGGCTGGCACTGGGTGAAATGGAGTTGTAAACAAGCAGAGCCGTGTTGGACTTACTAAAACCAGCGTTTTTTTGCTCTCAAGTACTTTTCATCACAAAACTTCGAAGGTAAGACAGAATATCTGTTAGTCGCTGTAAATAAGTGGTTGTTTACCTTTGTATTCTTTGGCTGCTGGTTCACTGAGTTTTTAGCGCAATAATAGTGGTACTGTTGAACTCGCCAGGGTCTTAGCTTTCATATGAGATGCTATTTGTTTGTGTACCATGAAGTATCAAAACGGTAGCAATGGAAATGTGGAGAGTGGGTTGACTTTCTGACGCTATTTGGATTTTGATATTTGATCATTAATATGCTTGGTGTTTGAGTTGTGTTTGGTGTGTGTAAAAATGACGTGCTTGTAGCGGAGTTTCTCCTATTTAATTTGATTTGCAGTATGACTGTATTGCTACATAATTAGGGGATCATCCCTATGTTCCCGGGGTCCTATGTTCCCCGCTTTGTATGTGCCTGGGGAACATAGGGATGATCCCGTCTACAGTTAGCCGTTAGCTGAGTTAGCCGCCGAGTTAGCAGCCGAGCTAGCAGCTGAATGAGCAGCCGAGCTAGCAGCTGAATTAGCAGCCGAGTTAGCCGCCGAGCTAGCAACCGAGTTAGCCGCGATCAGGGAACATAGGTACGCTCCCCAGGTTTAACTGCTACTCCCACTGGCGTTACAATGTAATGTACCTCGGTGGTTTCAAGTCAGTTACAGCGAGGGTATGTTCGCTTCCTGTTTTCAAAATAAAAGCACAAACTCTATCGTTATGGTTTTCTTAATAATAAAAGGCAACGGGTGTCTTATTTTGTGAAAATGACCGGAAGTGCGTTACTCGCTACGGCTAACTTGAGTGGCTCCGAATTCGCAGGAACAAAACTTTAAGCAGATGTTATTTGGACAAATTAGCGTCACATTGTGGATCTAAAGGGCTACTTTCTCGCTTAAAAAGGTTAGACATGTGGATAAAGTGGTATATTTACAGAGTTAGAGCTAAAATAAAATCCGGCACGGGACCTGGCAACCCGACTGCTGGAATTACTTTTTGGTTGTTGCGACTACGATCTCGAGACATTAGATGGCGTTGTTCTGCTCATTCTACATATTCTACCTTTAATGCTCTATTCTAGCATTTTCTATTTTTCTGTACATTGTTTTTATCATTAGTGTGGGGTGGGGGGTTAATTGTATGTTTTAATGTTTCTCAAATTACATGTTATTCTGTTTTATGTAAAGCACATTGAGTTCCCATTGTGTATGAAATGTGCTATATAAATAAAACTGCCTTGCCTTGCCTTACATTATATTATGACCAAACCCATTTGTTTTTCTTAGTAATTTAATTCAAGCACCACCTGTGTATGATTGTTAGTGTTTTACTATGCGTGCTGTAGACTCAATATATTAAGCCTTATAACATACTAGCTATCCATTGATTAAACTGTAGCTATTTACGATACACATCCGATGGCAACAACAACAACAACAACAACAACAGGAAAGCATTACATTTATTTTTGCAGCTTGATAAGTCAATTCATTTTAATAGTCGTATGATACTTAGCACGAACAATTGTACATTGTGTTTTATGTTTAATAAGTCAAATATGAAGCCGCTGTCAGCTGCACGGATCTCTTTACAATGACAGTTAGGTAATCTCACGCTGGGCCGGGAAGCAAACAAACACATCCTGTCAGTGTTATTATTGTTTAGTCAGTTACTGTGAACTAAACAGCGTCTCGTTGACTCACCTGGAGTTTCGTGAAGTTATGTTTTTGGATGTAGCGAACTCTGTTTTGGCCCATTTCATTAGTGTTCCGCATCCTCTCCACGCCATGTTTCTGATGACCTCCTCACTCAAGCCCCGCCCACTACTAGACAGGAGCCAATGTTGCGTTCAAGCACCCCTCCACCAGCTCCGACTTCTGAACATTCACTGAAAAACTTGGGGTGTGACCTGTGACCATAGACTGTATAAAGGGTGTGACGGTGTGACAAAGAATAGACCATATACAGTCTTTACACTTCTTTAGGAAGGTACGCTTTTACAATCTAATTCAATCCAATACAACATCTCTTCCCTAAGTTCTACTTGTGGTGGTGGTGTACTGGAGTGCGTTATCGTGAAAAGTGTTCCTAATATTTTGTCCCCCTTAAGTACGTTAATAGAGTGGACAAAATTTTGGGAACACCGATTAATATAATGCACCCAACACACCACCACCACCCACTACTACCCATAGATTGTTACTACCTCAACTTTTTGACAATGTCAACAAAAACTGAAAATGTATCAATCAATCAATCTTCATATAATGCCAAAACACAACAAAAGTAATCTCAAGGCACTTTTCACATAGAGCAGGTACAGACCGTACCCTTAAATTTAATTCAAAGAGACCTAACATTCCCCCATGAGCAAACACTTGGCGACAGAGGCAAGGAAATACTCCTCAGGCAGACCAGTTGGGGTTGAGGTAGAGAGAGAGAAAGAGAAAGGAAGAGAAGGAGAGGGGGGAGAAATGAACAATAAAGAGGAGAGGGGGAAGAGGAAGAGAGGAGAGTGTGGCACAGTGACAAACAAGCAATATGTATAAGCTTTATAAAAGCAGGGATGATATATTGGATTGCATTAGGTTGCATAGGTGTACCTAATGAACTGGCTGGTGAGGTTAGGGTCCCTATAAAGTTAAAGGGCAGCAAATTGCTGTCTGTGGTTTATTTGGTCATACTACTATGGCAGTAAACAGAATATCTTTAGATTATGGACTGTTGATCAGGACAAAACATTTGAGGATGTCACCTTAGGCTGTGGGAAACAGTGATCTACTTCCTTGTATACTGAAACATATTTAGCTAGTAAATATTCAGGTAAAAAAAATTAACAAACTTGAACTGTAGAAAAAAGCTGAGTGTATTTGAATGCAGCAGAAGGTATAGGCCTACTATTATATTGGTAATATTGGTACTATATGGTAAACACCTCCTCCCTCTGTGCTGTGGAGAAACATATTTTTGTTTTCTGTACTTCATTTCCCTCTAGTGGTGTCTAAAAACCTACACACCTGCATCTGCATGTTGTTAGATCACAAATACATAATGATGGAAAGTAGTACATTTATTGAAGTACTATATTTAAGAACAATTTTGAAGCACTTGGATTTTATTTGTTTTTTTTTCATTCGTTAAATGTACACTATTTTATATTTCTGCATCAAAATATTTCAGAGGAAATGTTTTAATTTGTCACAATCAAACTTATTTGACATATTTGCAAAGTAAGATTTTATCCATAATATTTATTTGTAAAAGTATTGTTAACACATTAAACTATACTATATTAAGTAGTTAAATTAGCTGATTACACATGAATGCATATGTAGTACTAAAACACAACGCAAACCACCCTTAAAAGGGCCATTCTCCATAATGACATAATGTAAACATATATTTTAAACTTAACAATATAGTTTTTTCTATGTGCAATTTTCAATGCAGTTTTACATATTACATATAATATTACATGGAGTTTTTCTTTTAAGATTTGTTAGTTACTGTTAGAAAGGTTATAGGAATGATCAGTTAAGAATTCACTGATCTATGGTAATTTGTGCCAATGTGCCACCTGCTGGCAGACTAATTAATATACCGCATTGGAGTGGAGCATGACAGCATTAGACCAAACAAATCCACACACAGCACAAGCCCCCGCCCCCTAAATAAAACAACAAGAACTCAGCAAACTATCAAACATTCAAGCTAACCTCACCTGCATTTTGGTCCTTGAATGAGGATGCTTACCCCTGGCCCTGACTCACCATGTGGTCAAGAGAAGAACATATAGTTAGGCCAAAGCAGCAGAGAAGACTATGATACAAGCTATGTAAACTGGAGGAGTCATGGCCCACTACACCCCAGTGTAACACAGCCAATACTTACTCTGAAATAGAGTGGCATGCCAAGATGACATCCCTTGTCTCACCATTTGACTGCCAAGCGGTTGCAATGCTCCATGGAATTTCACCTTAGATGAGTGGATTTGGTCTCAGGAGGAAACTATCAACAGCCATGCTCAAACCCATCATTGGCATACAAAGCTTCATAGCAATCACCTTTTATTTATTACAGAGAGCCTGCTAGGGTCCCTCTGCAATACGTTTCAGAGCTAGACGACATACGTAGGAAGAAAATTAAGTTGCAACAGTCTCAGCGAGCAACGAGCGCTGAACTGATTGAACTCAGAGAATTTACAGAAGAAATGATGGGATCAGTCCACCACGTTAAATCCCTTCATTATCCCAATACCCCCAAGCCCACCTGACCTTAAGATAAGTGGGACTGAGCCACCACTTCAAACACAGTCAAGGGCAAGTCCACCACAGCATCTACTACTTCCACCTCCAGTAGAGGAGCTACTCCCTCAATCACAGACCCAGTGTTCGGTATGCCGGAGAAGTTGATGACTGACAAGTCCAAACGATATTCACTTCCATCAGAGGATTTTGTCACCAGCAGCTAGGGCACTTCCTCCACATATTTCAGACTCATCATAGGGAAATGGAGGGTTTAATCCAGCTTCCCCCTTTAATACACTAGCTCCATTTCCCCCACGTGTCAAATATACTCTGTCTTCTCCCCCATGAGAGACGACCCATGCAACTGCTTATATCAGTTAAAGATGGCTCTGACTAATTTATTATCCCCAAATGGCACTGAACTCAAATACCATATTTTACCAATATTTGTTAAATAGATTTTTGAAGTTTACTAACAGGAACAGAACAAGAACACACACTTTCCCTCAACAAAACATCAGGGCACCAAAAGACAGACCAATAAATGAATAGAAAAGAAAAGAAAAAGTGAGTGAATACAAACACCACACAGTGGCAGAAGATAAATACAAAATACTGCGTCAAGAGTCATCAGGTATAATGTCGAAGTAACAGCCAATTAACAGTGACTGCACTCAGTTATAGCTATTGTTGTTGATTCTTATCTCAATTCTGCTACTCCTTAATCTGACACCATGGGGGCCCTAAACAAGATGTTTGGACCACCACACCAGACTGCTCTGAACAGGATTGCCAGTGTTATGTATTCACCAGAAATCAGTTGATGGGACACTGCAGCCTTTGAGAAGTTTGCTCTTCAAGTACCGTAGGTAAGTAGTAGGTTCTCTTAAGACTCTTGGTCTAGAAGGTGAGGTAGAACTGTAGCCTGTCTGTTGAGTAAGCTACTATCAGAGCAGAAGGAAGTCTTTAGGCTTGCAATGTGTTGTAATCCAAATGCTGTTTATACACAGTTGGACTTCTTTGAGTGGCTACATTATAAAGCCTGGTGTCATAATTGTAATGGCTACATCCCCAGTGCTAGAACCAAGGAAAAGTGGGGCCATCAGAAAAGAACCATTGTCATTTTGCACAGCTCTAAAGAGAGCTATAAGCTCCAGTTACTGATAATGTTCCCACATTTCCAGAGTAAGATGAAAAGTAAAGAAAAGCCATATTGCCCTTACTGCGAAAACACTCAGCAGGATCTTAGTCAGCGTTCTGCCATTCAGAAACTGTTGAAAAAGACTAACTGTCTCACTGGATAAGGGCTTGGACAATGCTGGCGTTGTGCAAAATCTCACCTGTGTGCATTTGTTTTAGGGAGGAGGAGACTTCTGAGCATAATTTGGCTCTGGGTAAAAACCTCATGAAAATCTGAATCTTGTCTGAGAAACAAGCTGAGCAAACGTTAGCAGCAGCTTGGCTCTCAGCCCCTCCTTATGTCCTAAGACAGTGTCAGAGAAACTTATTTTTAGCCTGAAACTGCTTTATTCACTGTGTTTACCTGTTTTAATCACCAAGTCTGTTGATGTTGGAGAGGAGTATTTTAACGGGAGACTAATTGTTAGTTATTCTGTCTCCAATAACTAATAATTAGTCTCCCGTTAAAATACTCCTGAATGATGAACACTGAAGGAATCGTAACCGAGAGAAAATGTTTGTTCAATAATAACTCCCATGATTCCACACTATTTTATAACATCATCAAACTCCATCTTTTGTTTTTGCTTTAATTAAGAGACAGAAAATTAGATATTGTGCATTTAATGTGGTTGATTTAGACCAAACAAATCCAGAACAACACAGACCCACATCTCAATAAAGAAGACAAAAAAACCCAAAAAACACATCATTGTCTCCAGCTTTGTGTCCTGAATGACAGCTTGCAACATAACTCCATACTTCTTCCACCACTCGAGGTATAATAAGAATAACAAGTTTGGGCATAGAACAAGATAGAGAGAGAAAAAACTGTACAGCACACAAATGTGTTGATTTTTGCAACATATTAGTGAAAATAGAACTGACGACTCACCATATTATTACTATAACTATTACCAAAACAGGAGATAAACACACTAGTTTATTTATATATAAACAAGAGAGAAAGTAGTGAAGGCCTTGCAGGGTTGAGCCGTACTAATGGTACTGGGTGTTGCTATTGGCATCTGGACAAGTTCCACAACTCCTCACAAGCTTGCCAGTGACTCCAGAAATAGGTGAACAAGTTAGAATTTACAGTGAAAAGGCTGCACTGCAGTGTCTGCAGAGTAACTAGGGCTCTCCTCCCATGTAATATCTGCATTTCACTTGCTGAGCTACTTTAGCTTTTTGCACAAAGAATTCCCGTAATAGAGCTGAAAAAGAAAAAAAAAATGATGTTCATAGGTAATTAATCTTAATCAAAGCAGTCAGTGCATCCTGTAGGGGCATTATAATATAATTTCACAGCTGCAAGACAATTATATAGTCATTGAGAAAGGGAGGGTATTGTGGTTTCAGGGCAAAGATACAATGTACAAATAAAGAGAGAGCAATGTGCCTTTGCCACTGTATGGACCCAAGGACACACTGCCAGGTTAGATGATATGCTATGGGTGCAGGTCTGGGGCAGGAGAGGACAGGAAGGTGTGGGATAGGAGGAAGAAGAGGAGGGAAGGGAGGGGGTGACAGTGACAGGACAAATCGTGGTGGGAAGGCCTGAGAGAAGAACAGAGAGAGGGAGGAGAGTAGCTGAAATGAGGATGAGAATAATAAATATTTGATTGGCGATAGGACTTAACTTCAGTAAAGGTTGCTTGTTATTTGGATTTAGATTTAAGAGCCATAACTGTGAGCTCAGTGCAGCAGCCCTGCTATGCAACAACACACTCATTCATTTCTCTGTGACTTTCTCTGTGGTGCTGAAATCTGTAGAGGACTTTAGGTTCCTTTTCTGATCAATGCAGTGGATTTTTTCCCAGCAGAGGTGTCCTCTTTCAGGTCTTCTTATCGATTTGCTGTGAACCGACGCCAGCAAGGATTCGCCTGTGTCGGCAACAGGGCAAGCAGGGCCTCGGTCATGTGACAGGAAGTGTGTTGTTCTAAAAGTCAGAACAACTTGTCATTTATGTAGGACACCCATTCATGTTACTGCAATTATGTCCAGCTTGAAAGATGGGTAACTCAGCTCAAAAATTCTGCCCTGCACTGCCCTGTATTTGTGTTGAGAAATCGACAAGCAGGCAGGCACATGATACGAAACATAATTTGGCCTTGAGGCTTCTATTTCAGCCTAAAGGCTAGAAACATCTTATACCAGCAGCACAGTCTTTTTTTATACCATCAGAGGAAACTCTAGCTGTTATCATAGCATCCCATCAGTGCTGACTGGGAGCTTTCTCAGACACTGATTAATGGGCCTGTTAGATAATACCACACTGTGGCTTGATTTCTGTTTTTCTTTTTTGTTTTGTTTTTCTCTGCATACATTTTGAGACTCCGTGGTCAGTGTATAGTTTGTGGTATTTTTAGGGCAACTGGTTTACTCTATCAAGCTGTGAGATTTCAGATAAACCCACCACTGCAAAGTCAGTGTGACAGCATCAACCTCTCACTACACCAATTAATTTAAAAAAAGGTATTTATGTAAAGGTTTGTTTTTTTGTTTCTGAGGTAAACAAAAAAAAATCATTACAGATTGAGAGAGGCACTTGAATAACACTCTTATGCACGAACTGTACCTTTGTGTGTGTATCTGCCCCTGCCCTGGCAATTTGGTTACACAACACCAGCCACATCCTCAAGAGCTTTTTATTCAATTCCATTATGCCAAAAAAGCCAGCACATTTTGAATGCACAGTTTTTGACACTGTACACTGTGTCTATCAAAATTCTACTGCAGTATAATCAAATGACAGGCACAATAAAGAGTTAGACGCTCAGGACACAACTATCGATCTGTGATTCATTCATTAAATATTGATGTCCCTCAGCAAAATATCATCTGCCTTTGCTATCACTAAAGCAACATGGTATGTGCTCAGCAGGTGTGTGAGGACAGATCTCGTCACTGTAGGGTGAAAGAGGAAATTATTTATTGTTATTATAGCAGTGAAATGTTAAAAATCATGAAAAAGTGTAGCACTCGTGACAATGAATTCTGGAAAAATATGAGTACATTGAAGTGCAAACTATTTTCCATATAATAGCTCAATAAAACCCATAAATGTTTGGCAAACAGATTATCAAAATATACAATGGCAGTTCAATCTTGATGTGTTTAAACCTGCTAACATGCACGTGGATGGCAGTATGACAGCAGTAGTACTTATTCACATTTCAGGTTTTATGAGTGATTTATGATTTATGATTCATGGTCAAGCATTCTAGAACTGGCTTGATTTATGGTGCCTTGTAAGCAATGCATGTCCAATTCTGTAGTTAAGCATAACACAAGAATAAAAAAAACATAATTAAATTCCTATGCATAGTGTGTATGTGCAAAGATTTTCTCATTCATTCTTTAATGATATGCGTATAGGCTTTGTTAAACATACAAAGGAGAAGAGAGCCATGACATTGTTACAGTTTCTAACCCAAAAGTTCAGAGAGCAAATTCAAAGTTAAGCAAAATCTTGGCAGAAAAATAGAACAAGTTTGCCAACATAATCATCAGTACAGACTGTAAGAATAAGGTTTCTCTGCTGTCTTGCAATGACATTTAAAATGTAACCTTGTTTAATATTATGTTTCAGCACAACAGTGATAGAACAGCTCCTGACAGAAACATCTACTGTACTCCTGCATCAATGCACACCCTGCATCCGCTCACCACTGCAAAACACACACACACACGCACACACAAAAGTCCCACCCTCCCTCATTCTTTACCTGAACCCTCAGTCCACCTTACTCAGAAACTCTTGCAAACACCGAGGCGTAAGCTGCATTCATTATCGCCCCCACGCGTGTCGAAGGGGTCCCAAACGGAGATCATTTTGCAATTTATTACTTGAAACAAACAACTTGCCTGCCTGCTGTCGCTGCTCGGCTGTTTCCAAGTGAAGAAGATCCAAAGCGCATTCCTCCAGCTTACGTCGGCAGTATCTTTAACTTCTGCACCGCAAGGGGACATGGGTGATAAAAACGCCGGTAAGAAACTCCCACGTGCTTGCAAGTTATGACCTCATATTATTTAGCGGTAAAGCTATTTTTTGGACGCAGTATTGTCATTTGGGTGGATTTTAAGATCACATAGTATATGCGGAACACAACTTTTTTTTTTTTTTTTGGCACATTATAAACTATATGCATCAGCAGCTCACCACATGCAATAACAGAGCAGATTTACTGTAAGAGGCTTGGGTTGAGTTTGAGTAGTAGGATGGATGATAATAAATATGCGTTAACCAACCAGGGATCACCATATGCTTCAGTGCTGCAGCGGGATGCGGCTGTTGTATCCCGGCTTCATAGCTCAGACTACCCCCTCCACTTATTTGCTTATCCCAGTGTGAATGTTTTTATATCCCCTCTCATATAAAATACAATTTGTGTTTTAGGTCTTCATAATACTGTTTTCATCCGTAGTTTTGCGCATAGTAAACGGCTTTATCTGCCTGCTGGGGCTTTCCTCCACTCCATCGGTGCTGTCAGCTGATATAGACAAAAACTGCTGGCTCTCCACTTTTTTTCGGGGGGAGATGAAACTGCTGTTCACTGTGCAACCATGGCGATGTGGCCTGAAACATCAGCATGCGTGTTGTTGACAAAGCTTTTCAACTCTGCCAGTAATGGGCTGTAAAGGATGATTTATAGAGCTAGCCTATTTAGAGCTGTAGCATACAGTCTGATGCATGAAAGAACAGATGACTATACTGCTGCCTTAGCTTAAATTGTTATTCACTCTACTGTGGGTGGTTTAAAGATGCATGGGGTTAAGGCAGGCACATTTCCTACTCAAATATATATTTGGATAAGGGGCAGAGTGCCCTTGGTTAAGTAGGGTAGCCTTCTCTTTCATGGCCAACTTGTCCTGTTTTACATTGAGTTTACAGTAAAGCAAAACCTATAAACGTGAACTGCGCAACTGTGGCAGTGTCAAAGCTATAAACTTGACTTTCACCTTGCTTAATCCTACTGTGGAATCTGCAGTTTATGGCCCCATTCATTGATCCAAAACAGGGAAAATGAAGTATGTGTTCACCACCACAAATCTGAAAGGCTTTGCATTTTATCTCATGTATAATAACTATCCGTTATTATTGTTAATATTTCCCACCGCAGCAGGGTTTGTATGCTTGCATTATTTTTGACTGGTAAAGTGAAGTGTCTAATTCATGTAATCTTATTAGACATTATAGATCTTTTCTTTTATCTCCATTCAGTAGAACTTTTCTATGCCAAATGAGTACATAAAGTATGGAAACTTTCAGTAACTAACTTGGAGTTAGTTATATATAAAGTACAAAAGTAATAATTCATTCATGTTTGTGAGGACATGACAGGAGGCGACTGATATTCTCAAATTCTGAAAGGCCGATCCCAGATTGACACATCATATTAATTCGAATGATATTATTTATAATCCTTTAAACCAGCAGATTTCACTGTTTCTGCTGTCTTTATGTGACTCAGTGTTTGTATTTCTATGGCTTTTGCATTGCTACAGAAGAGTACGGCTCACTATGTGGAAATCACGTTGTGATGATGTTATTCATTGTATTTTTACTTTCGAATATACTAAATGATCAGCTGACATGATAAGGACCTGATTTAGTACCAGATCTTGAGGCCTTGTCAAAGATTAGTTTATCGTATGTGCTATTTTCTGTTTATTCAAATGACCACACAGTAAATCTGGGATTGCTTTATATTTCATATTTCAATGCACAGAGAGAGAGGATGGATTGAGGTTAATATGGGGGCCACAAAAGGATAATTTTACCTCGTTGCCTCAAACACGTTTATCTATGAGAGCCATTACATTGTGGTTTGGGTCAGCACGGATACTTTAGCTGCCACAACAAAAAAACCTTCATGTTGCACACAAACCGTAAAGCACATTTCTGTTAGTGTTCTAGTGGATGTGGTACCTCATACTGGCCCTGGCATTTCTTGTTTTTTTTTTAAGAAAAGAAGAAAAGCTCTTTAGAAACAAGTACACACACCCGTTTAAATGCTGCTGTTGATTTGTTTTCAGAATCCTTTGCACCCTCTCACTGCCATCGCCTGTTAAATCCCTTTTTCTCTCGCATGCACATGGCGGAAATCTCAACCTCTCATTTCTGATTTCCCTCATACTTGCTAGCTTGACTGTCTCGTGATTTCATACTTACATTCTACTTATTTTCCTGTCTTTCAGTCCTATACTCACTCTTTTTTCCCCTTCACTAATACATTATATACATGACAAATCCCCATCACAGTAAATGCTGAGAGCTGCAGTTTTGACACTATGGAGGTGTAATTTGCTGGGCTGGTTGCTGTTATGTTAAACCTGGGATCATCAAGTAGGAACTCAGGGAGACTGTTAGTGGAAGTATTGAAAATATACATAAAAATATACACATATCTTCTCCTGTTGGACTAGACAGCGCTTAGAGCCATTGAAAAAAGAAACCTCAAAATCTCCTGTTCCTACAGTGGAAATGAAAAGGCTATTTGTGTCTTATTACTACTATATTTTGGATGCTGATGCATTATCTGTGAGAAGTATCTTCTTGCTGTGGCGTTCAATTAAACCCCTTACCCCAAGTCTGCACACTTGACATTTTGCAAGAGGTATTTGGCAGCTTTACTTCATGCAACTATTAACAAGTTTGCAGTGCTGCTGGTTTTAGCAACACGGACCTTGCTTTTGCTTTGCAGAATTTGAGAATGCGTTCTGACATTTCACCAATGATGGTGAGTCGGTACTTTTATTTTTATAACGTTTTATAACACTGTGTTGTATTTAGTTTACTCTCTTCTATTGATTTGAGTCCTTTATATTGTTCTTCTTTGCATATTCTGTTTTGGCTGAACATTAAAACCAATACTGATTTAAGAGCCACTGCTGCAGACACCAATACATCTTACTGATGTGTAAAATGAATGCTAAAGCTTGGTGTGAAGAAGGGTTACAGTACAGTAGTAATTAAGAGAAGGCTTTTTGATGTTGTCCAAGCAGTTATTAGTCCTAACCATTTTG
This sequence comes from Scomber japonicus, assembly GCF_027409825.1. NCBI lineage: Eukaryota > Metazoa > Chordata > Actinopteri > Scombriformes > Scombridae > Scomber > Scomber japonicus. The sequence goes on along the minus strand of NC_070589.1, from coordinate 17,036,629 downwards.
TATGTTCTAGTGATTTAGAGTTTTAAATGTGTTTTGTCTAATTTTAAGACAGTCTCTATTGGTTTACAATGACCTCAGTACAACATTTAATTGAATTTAATGAGACTTAAAATTGATTGATAATCCAATACTTTGCAGGTTTTCCACACAACAATAACTTCCCTTTGACAAAAACAAAAACAGGCCTAATATTCACTGTGACGGATTATCTATCTCAGGTATATTTCGAGACTCTAAGTTAATTTCTGTTCTCTATGAACTGTGGTATTGTGGAATTAAATAAAATCAATGCAATAACACTAGAACAGTATCTTTATGTTAGGGACTAATAATGTTTGATATGACTGTAAATCAGTGCTACAGTCAAAAAATCCAGATATCATTACTTTTATACTTGAGGTTTTAAACAAGTAAGTGGCTTTTTCATATTTTCTAATATTGTGTTTTTCTCATCCAGTATGCCCCACTGTGGGCTGCGCTGCTGTAAACACTGAGTCATCCTCTGACACCCCAGTAATATTACTCTTGTATTAGTTCAAACAACATGTGAACCAAAATATTTAATTTGAATTTCATGTATGATTAGGTAAGACTCACAGTGTATAATGTGTGTTGTTTGTCTGCTTGTTTTAATGCTGTTTTTAAGGCTGTGCCATGTTGAAAGTCTTATGTTTAAATTTAGTTATGTTGTGTGTTTTATACATTGTCCTACTCCTGTGTAATGATATTTACTCAACACCTGGCTGCACAACATGAAATTTTAATGATCGAGCCATGAAAGCATTTCATGGGTTGAATAGTTTAATGTTAAATAATCTTGAAATACAGCAGTTTTCCTTCCCTCTGCAGAACCAAAAGACAAGCTGCTGAATTAGAAATAGCAAACATCTATTACTAAAAATTACACCACCTTTTTTTTTCATATGAAACGATCTGGAAGACAAGGACATTTAAATCTCAATTTGCAGTTATCTATTTTTTCTTTTAATGTTTGACCAGCATAATTACAGTACATTAATACATGATGCATAACGACTGCAGTTGCATTCAATGCTGGTATCACCTTACAAGGTGAACATTTTAACCTGACTTCTGTTGCCATACTGTATATAGGGTGGCGAAATGAGAGCTGCCTTCTCTAGGATCTTTCCACACTGTCATCACAGATGGATCTTAGTTTGCTCAAATACAGACAGGACATATCTTTTTTTGGATGAGGTACAGTTACGACACATGCTGAGTGAACAAAGATGGGTCGAGGGGTGTCACATGGATTACAGCAGGAGAAATGACTCGAAGAAGGAGGGTGTTACGTCTAAAATCAGTATTTACAGAGTTTAATGCTAATCTAGATATAAGTGATTAATGTGAGCACTTGAAAAGTGATTTTTATTTGAATCCATCCATATATCATTTAAAAATATTTACTTTTCACTTTGGTCTGGCAATGAATGATGGGATATGTAGGACTTAAGAGTTCAATGTTTTAAAGTGCTGTTTTTCTTTGCTAATTGTCTAACTTGACTCAGAGGAGATTCAAGAAATAAGTAAAGCTTCCTGATATAGTTTTAAGCTCACCTGACTTTGTGTTTACTTGTGTTGCATAGCCTTTTCTTTGCGTGTGTAATTGTACTTTTCGGTCTCTTTGCTGTGGCTGTGGAACAATATTCTTTTTAGGCAAATAAGTACAGCTAAGTATCCTAAAGCATGCATTCTATCGAAATACTAAATGAAACAGTCTGTTCTCTCTGGCACAAACAGGGTTAAACCAATAAGCTATATGTTGTGATATTGGAGGGTCAGTCCACTGTTGATATACAGGAGAATACAGTATGTTCAGGTTATATGTCAAGTAAAATTTAGATTAGCAAGCTTGTGCTTTATATGTCATAGCTGGTTTTGTTTTCTTTCCTCATACTCTTTCTCTCTGTGCCCTCATTTGCATAGAGCGCTGATCGGCTCTGCAGTGGGACAGTGTATTGAAGTGGGGGCTGAATATACAGCATTATCACCATATCTGTGACTCTGGGTCTGATGCCAGCTACCTCCCTCTACGCAATCTCCCTTTACTCCTCTCTGACCTTTTTCTTATTTGCATGGCTGCTCTTGTTGAGGCAATTTGCTGACCTAAAACGCCCTTTCGTGTACATTGTATCTATTACACATTGTGAGGGCATGCTTTCAAGGTCATCAGTGCTATATGATTTGTCGTTCTTGTGTTGCAAAGTTATACAAGTGCAACAAAAGAGGAATATTTGAAAAGATTAATAAATATCAAACACCTTCAATGCAGCAATGTTAAAAGTAACGCTGCAGTAGATTTTGTGCAGAATGTCTTGGATCATTACCTGACTGCAGGAACAATATTCTCTTCAAACATTTCTATGTTGTGTTCAGTGTACCTGAACACATAGATGTTAAGTGGTGATACTTTTTCACTCTCTTCCTTGCTCTGCTGTTCACATTTCGTTTTAGGTTATGGCACCCCCTGGAGTAGAAAGTAGTTCATAGTTTTGCTTCCAGGACAATGTTGCTCATCGTGGACCTGAGATTTTGAACTCAAGATTTGCAGCCAATAAGATGTTTATAATACACTGAATAATAATCAGATGTTAGACAGCACACAGTTATACTCTTATTTTAACTGTAAACATAGAATATTTATAGCCTAGACATTTCTGATTTGCTATCTTCAAAGTGGCATCACTCCAAGTGTCTTATTTAGTCATTTAGTCTAAGTGTTTTCTGTGGTGCTCCAACAATTCAGAATCCTAGAAGTGTGCTAAAAGTGAGCCATATTGTAGGCCTATATAAAACAGTTTCAGAAGTTTCAGAAATTCACCTTTACTTGCTCATACTTACTCAGAAATACCTACAGTATACAGTTATAGCAAGTACAACTGTATTACAACCAATGGCTTTAGTAGGCTATGTCACTGTCAACAATTGACAACCTCTTGCCACATGAATCAACTTCATTACATGAATGTATCATAGTCAATCACGTGACCACCTTATGTAATTCCCCACACTTTCACTGGTGTCATGGGTGCACTTAGGAAGGTGTATTTTAAGAAAGTCAAGTTAGATAGGTTTTTCTCCTTTTCTTCTTCTTTCTGGAGCATTGGTATCAGACTTTTTTGTTCAGTGCAAAGCTGTCAAAGAGGCTACTGTTGGGACTACCTGGCTTTCATAACGCAGTGTGACTGAGCCATAAACTTTCTGGTCGTATGGCGACAACACCGTTGTCTTTAAAGCGATGGGCTGCAGCTGGTGTAGACTCTGCGTTGTCCGCTTGTTTCTCAATGCTCTGGGAAAAAAAACTACTGGCTCTCTGGTTCTAACATCTGTGCAGCCAGCGTCGGATCATGCAGCCCTTGTCGCCTTAACTGTCAGCTCCGCATTACCTCACTCGTGGCCGGCCTGCCACTTACCCCTGCAGTTTAACTTTGGCGTGCATGCTCTCCCTCTCTCCCTCTCTCTCTCTCTCTCTCTCTCTCTCGCGCTCTCTCTTTCTCCCTCCCTCTCCCACAGTCTCTCTTCCTCTCCCTCTCTCCTTTCCTGCTATTACGTCCGCTGCTGGTAAAGACGCGGAGACAGAGGAAGGGGGGTGGGGGGGAAATGTACAATTAAGAGCACATTGTAACGTCCTTGCGTTGCCTGCCGTGGCGGAAGAGGGGTGTGCAGTGAACGCGAATGACCGTCGGTGGACGAGAAGAGGATAGACAGAGAGAGATAGGGCTATAGGGAAGGAGAGAGAGAGAGAGAGAGAGTGAGAGAGAGAGAGAGAGAGAGAGAGAGAGAGAGAGAGAGAGAGAGAGAATCACTCAAGATGCCTCGTTTTAGCGTAATTTGTCCTGCAGACTGTGCCCTTCCGGCGTTTTGAGGGCTGCTGTGAGCCTATAGAGAGAGGCTGGCTGGCTACGCTATGCTGCCTGACCCTGCTGTGTTGTGATAGCGCTGTCCGATTATTTGGATTGAGGAAGGCTCCCATCAACCCAAATCAATGAGGATTCTGAGGCCATTCCTTCAGAAAGGAGCGCATATGCTGCAGTGTTTCTGTGGACAACGATCGAAGTCGACCACTATCACCAACGGTGAGAGACAAACATAGCACCATAGCTCATAGCAACCTTTGCTTTGCATGCTTTCTCTCTTGAGTGATGAAAAAAAGAGAAAAGGGGGGGCAGGTGACGGGGGGGTAGAGAGAGGGGAGGTGGAGAAGGGGAGGGGGGTGAGTGGCTTCATTGGCCACTCGAGTGTGTGAGTAACATCTTCCGAGTCTGCAGTGGAGAGAGCCTCTCCTTGTGCTCCGATCATCTGTCCCGAGTTTTGTGTGCAGTCTCCGGCGCCGCGGATAGCTCCTGGCAGTCAGCGTCGAGCCGCACTACTCCAGGAAAGGAGAAAGGAGAGGGCGAACGACTCCATATACTTTACCAGACCGAGCTACATTTGCAGACGAGTGTGTTCCAGTGCTGCATCTGAAGCGGGCCAAAAAAAGGACAATGCAGGGATCAAGTCATTAAACTTCAGGGGCCTTGGAGAGGCAGCTTTATAGGGCCCCAAAACAAGTAGCGCGGTTCAGCACCAGGGATAGCGCCATAGCAGAAGCGCTCCAGGGTAGAGGCTCCCAAACTTTTCATGTCATGGTTTGCCTAAATGTGGTAATTTAAAACCACATGTGTACATTATGTCCAAGGAGTAAATATCAATTTACCTAACTTCCTCTACCTGTAATTCTCTCTAATTGTAATTTGATATCACTGGAAACATCTCCCTTATGTTCTGTAAGTGGCATTATTTTGGGAACATCCTCGTTAGCTCTCAAGACTCAAAGATCCGGAAGTCCCTAAACTCACCCACTGTGGAATTAACTATGCATGTTGTAAACCTGTCAGAACTGCTGCATCTCCCTTTACCTGCAAAATCAAACATTGCTTTTGAAAGACTTTGCAATACATCCATGATAAATAACAACTACACCTAATGACTTGAAGTTCCAGTGATACACATGTACAGTCTCCACCATCACATGCATCATACACAGCCACCACTCAACAGTGTTTGGCAATAAGCCTAAGAAGGCTGCCATGTCCTCTAGTCATGTCTCAGCCTTTTACTGCATTGCTGCTTTTGTTCACTCATACCATAACTTCATCTCCAAAGGCATTAAAAAACCCCAGTGTTTCCAGAGCAAGACAAAAAGCTGTTTTACTGGGAGGGAAACGCAACACCTTCTCCTACCTCATCCCATGATTTACAGTATATGCAGGATCTCCGGTAGTTTCAGCTGGAGTGGCTCTCAAATTCAGGGCAGACAATTAGGAACTCCATTAAGCACAGTTGATTCCTCTGAGGTAGTTGGACCAAAAGCAGCACACACACTGGGATCTGTAGGACTCGGATATGAAACCCTGTCAGTCCTTATTCTGCATCTCTGCTCACTGTTAGATGAACCTTGTGACCTCAATCAAAACTTTATGAGTCAGCTCATCTGTGTTGACATAAATGGATGGAAAGCATGAATGTATGGATTTAGTTAAAGTTTTCTGAGATGAGACTGTGTCGGGCGAAGGCTTTGTTTTCAAAGTTTCAAAGTTTTGCTCATTTACGAGTTCAATCTTTCTCTATTTGAGTCTCCGTCTGAATTGTTGCAGTTATTTAGCAAGAAAGAGGAATTCCACTGTGGCTTTGATACCCATCCAAGTCAGTAACATTTTAATTTATGAAGATAATATGCCTTTTCCTTTTTCTGTATTGAATTTTTGCTATTTTAGTCTACTCTGTGCATGCAACATCTACTGCCACATCCATCTATTATCATTACTCTATTGCTCTTCATATAGTTTTGTTCCCTATAAAAGTTGTTTTTGTGGAGTTTTGGATAGAAGGTGTCATATGCTGTTCAGATTGCAAATTTGTGACATAGGGCTATATAAAGTTTTTAGATTTTAAACAGTCAATACTCTGTTTGTGGATAATCAAACAGTCACTATAAAGTCATATCTGAGCTTCCCTGTTTATTGTACATAAGTGATTTGCTCATTCTTTAAGATAACTCAAGAACATTCTTCATGCAACAGAGTATATTTCAAATACAGTTGGGCTCTATAAATCATCTATCAGACATAGACAAACTGCTCACTTAACTTTAAAGCAAAACAGGACCAATACCTCAGCTTCCTGCACTGTAATCTCACTGCATCAATTACTGCTCCAGAGACTTTGGCCTATACAAGTCCATGTAAAGCAGGAGGAGCAGAAAGTCTTTTGCTTTCTTTAGGTTCCGGCTCGATGCCAGGCCCACCTCCTGGGGATTTTTCTGTCTCTGAGTAGGCTTAAATGTTTGCACCTGCTGTCCTTTGTTGTGTCAGGTTTGCACTTGCCATCTGGGTTTTCTTGTATGTAAGTTAAGCACAGCAATTGGAATGTCTGCATTGCATTGTGGGTAGTATAACAGAGAAGCAACCAATTACAAAACCTTGTCCTGAGTCCTGACAAGTGGTTATACTCTTGTTTCTTATCATAGTACTGTATTGCGTCATAGTTGTCATTTTGTCAGTTCCCATATGACTATTTAATCATCAATATAACATCAGGTTTTTTATTTAAATTACTTTGGATGAATGGATGACCATATTTTGTGGAGTGAGTTTTGATATTTTTCACTAAAAGCTGGTGTCTTTGCAGTGTCATCTGTCGCATTTTAGCAGAATCAAATCCCCAAAGTTAATATTTTTTAACACATTTGCATTCTCCTTTAAGCAATTAGTTTTAATGACTAATCTAATTAGTATTAATAGTCTTCATTAGTGTTTGGTTATCATTTCTCTGCTTGAGTTTGTCTAGTTTTACTGTTTTTTTGTGTGCATATGTGCTGAAGTAGTTTCCAATGGAATGTACACTGCATTACATGTTCAAACTTTATCCTGTTTGCAATGCTGGAATGAAGTTTTTGCCTCACATTTAGCTATACTCATTTTTTAGAATGACTTTGTTTTGCTCACCCATACAGCCTGGGTTTTTGTTCTAGTGGTCTATAAGAGTAGTTTATATACCTATCTCATCTATCATTTTAACCAACCAGTAAGCTTTGATTTGTGGTGGTAGTGGAAGCGCAGTCATGAACGTTGTGAACAACAGCATCACTCTTCTTCACTCATATCTGTCCTTTTTGCCACCTGGAGACTTGGCTAGATAGTTTAGCAGACACAATGAAAACTAGTCTGGCTTCTCTGAGTCAACAAATCTGAGAGGTATCTCAAGGACACACAGAAGTGACAAACTTCAGAGAACAGGAACACATCCTACTAGTTTCTCTCTGAGCACCCACAGTTCATTCTCTTTCCACAAGGTGGCAGCAGGCAGAAAGAAATGACCCTGGACAACAAGTTACTCCTCTAGTGGTTTGCTGGGGCTTTGAGTCATTTCTTTCAATTTAAAGAGATGTTTAATTGCTATGCTGCAGTGGTTCTGCTTTCATGACAAATTTAGGCGCACAAAAACAAGCATAGCTGTACTAATAAATAAACAAAATGATTACTCACCAACTGTACTCATTCAACACACAACATTCATATTTTTTATATCATAATGACAAATGACACAAGCATAAGAGAAAATAACGATATTACGCTGTTCCTAAAACTGTACAAACCTTTTCATATAGTCAAAATAATTTTAATTGACAGTTTAAGTGGTTGCTATATTTTGTCTGCAGTGCATTTCATACAGGCCAGCAGTGTTTTATCACATGTGGACATTTCCTGGCTGGAATGAAATGAACATCAATTGTGTCTGGTATGGGGAAGGACGCATAGCAGATCCTCATTAGGGAATACTTTATCTTTTCCTGACAAAGATATATGTCCCATGTCTCTATAGCGCTCTATGCCACAAAGTCCCTCCCATTTCTGAGAAACCTTACTTCATAATCCAAACCACATGCTGTATTTTTTTCTCAGAAGTGTATATCACACTCCTGCATATCCGAAAGAATGATGAATGTTACTGTTATTGACGTTTCTTTGTGCTGCAGTGACATATCCATTTCTACCACTCACTGGCAATTCAATAAGAATACAAAGCTAGAATGCATTTTGATTTAGACTCTGACTGACTCCAACCCTTAGTTTCTAATTTCTCTTTTGCTATCTTCATTTTTACTGTCTGTCAGTCTGTCTCTTGGAAAAGACTGATGGTATCTGCACTCCATCACACCCCCCACCCCCCCACCCCACCCCACCTCTCTCTCTCTCTATCTCTCACACACAAAGACATACACACCACAAGCAGCACCTCACATTCAATACTTTCAACCATTACACCCAAATATTATGTAAGGGGGTGACAAACAGTGGATCCCCCCTCCCCCCCCTCTCTTTCCATCTCTCAGTTCTCTCCCCAGGTTTGATTTGGAGAGAGAGTGTCAAACCGAGTCCTAGAAAAAGCTTCTAAATGTTTCATGCTGTTTCATCATGGGGAAGAGAGAGGTTTGCTGTGCTGCTGAAGACTCACGTGTTCTTCCTCCCAAAGTGTGTGTGTGTGTGTGTTTGTGTGTGTGTGTGTGTGTGTGTGTGTGTGTGTGTGTGTGTGTGTGTGTGTGTGTGTGTGTGTGTGTGTACTCCCCAGCCCATGCAAGAATAGATATGAAACCAGAGGCTCACATGCACACAGACACATGTTAGTCCACACGCACATGCTTGTGGGTAATTTTTTGGAGGACGCTGTAATTATTTACCTTTTATCCTTTAACCATACAGCAATACATGCCTTATTCCATTGGGGGAAAAAACGTTTTATATTCTGCTCTATACAAGTACAGTGAAAACATCTGTAAGTTTGTATTTGTCGGCAAGTGTGACTTATGATAGAGACATACTCTAGCATGTAATGTATAATCATGTATACTTACCCTCTCTCTCCTGTGGCGTTGAGAGGGCAGTTTTTGTTTTGTTGTTACAGTATTTTTCTTGGCTTAGGCTATGTTGTGCTGTTGTTCAATGTGTGTCATATAGAGTTCATTTCCATGAGCCCTAAATCATACTGATCCATGTCTTCGTCACTCTGTGTCTTCAGTGGAACGTTGTTGGAGATTCATGTTCATACTCCCTGTGCTGAAACCTGTTGCAACTAATCCTTTTAGCCAGATTGAATATGTTCTTAATGGCTTGTGTGGCCAAACGGGTTTTTAGAAAACATGGTGTCCCATAAATAGTAAGCTTTGATGAAAACAGTGCTGTTTAGGATGAGCCAAAGCTGAGAACAGTTCCTCTTTTTTTTTTACGCACACTGCTCAATGCGACCCCCTTGCTGAGCAACGTGCCCCAATTAAAAATCGGTTTGCAACTGTGGATTTTAAGTGACAATCGTCAGATCACCCCGCCCCCCTTTTTAGATGTGCACTATCCCAAAGGACTGAGACTGTCCCCTGCAACATCCACCCAGCATTTACCAGTTTACCCCCCCCCCCCCTTTAAAAATGGCTTTACATATTTTTTACTCATATCTATACCTTTTCTCCCAGTACGTCATTCTTTCTCTATACATCCCTCTGAGAATTCCTAATACGAACCTCAATCACGTATGATTGCGTTAAAAGAGTTGGAGAGAGAGGGAGCGAGAGAAGGGGGTGGGAGGAGGGGGGGGTGTCCATGCACCGCGACCATTCACTCTCGCTGTCGGCGATGTAACACACCGGGCAGCATCCATTCGGGACGCACTGGAAATGATGCTTAGGTTACTGTATTATTTGTGCGTTACAACAAAAAGCACTCTGGCGTGTGTTCGCCTCAACTAATTGTTGCTTTTTCAGACGAGAATCCCTCCCTGCAGGCTTCAATTACATCTCTGCAGCATCCTTGCAGAGCAGCCTTTGCTGCCGATTCCATTTTTCCGGCTGCATTTAGAGGTGCCATCGACGGAACCGGAGAGTGGACTCGCATATCTGGGCTCCGGCACAGCACCGGGGACGTGCAGCGGACGGTCTCAATTCGATGTGCATGGAGTAAATAATTAGAGGGGAAAAGTTAGGATCATTTTTTTGTCTTTCTAGAGCATGGATTTAGGTTGATGCGAATTATTATAAGGCGTCAGGAAACCAGAGGAGAGGCTGGTGTGCAGATGAGGATTACGAAGTCGTGCTCGTCAGACGCGGCGCTATTCACCTGGAATACCTGAAGCTCTCCAATGACACGCAGCTGCATCAACTTATCAACACTGTTGCATGTTTTCAAGACCGATATGTCGGCCCTCGTGGCCTCGTTTGTAGATTCATGTTTATATAAGATCGGTCGCGGTCGATTCTAAGTCCTGATAGTGCTATAACTCGCAGCGGCTGAATTACACGCTACAGTCCCCTCAAGAGGATGCTGCCAGAAGCGCAATGATGCCAGGGACTGGGATGATTTTCTGATCAGGATGACATTTGGTTGAAACACTCGTGGACCGAAACACAGAATCAACTCTGTCTTTTTTTTAAATTTGCGCCAATAAGCTGCACCAGGATCCGACCACTGCCGAACTAGACTCTCGGTTTTCAGACTCGGTTCGGGGAGATGGCCGCGATCGCCAGCTCCCTGATCCGGCAGAAACGCCAGGCGAGGGAGTCGAACAGCGACCGGGTTTCTACTTCGAAACGTCGCCCCAGCCCGAGCAAAGACCCCCGCTCTCTTTGCGAGAGACATTTCTTGGGGGTCTTCAGCAAAGTCCGTTTCTGCAGCGGCAAGAAAAGACCCGTTCGGCGGCGACCAGGTCAGTGCTGTAGAATTGTTTGCCTGATGTGTGTTATGTGTGCGTATGGAAGCGGTTTCCCCAACCCCCCACCCCGCCCCTCTTTGGAGCAGCAGAAGCATTATACTGCAGTCAAGGGCTCCAATCTGAACCGGAGGAGAAGGTAGATTTTCTTCGCGGTGCGAAAAATCCACCTGTTCCATTAGGTCTTCTTGTTGTCTGTCGATCCACCGTACGACACAATCCTTCCCTACAGACCATAACAGAAACAGCCTGAATGTATAGGAAATTATCCATAGGCTGTGACATTACCCCTTTATTTATTTAAGCACTGCTTTGATCAGAATTATGAATTGCCATGAAACAAAAATTGATGCCACTGTATCCCAGTCACAAAAGCCTGGGCTGGCTTTGTAGCAAAAGCAATATATTACATTCCAGTCTTCAATTTTGCACACTTAATTTTTGCACCCCTTCCCATTCAAAAACACTTGAATACAGTCAAAAAGAAAGGCTGCTTTAAATTGCCCAATTCAATATTAATGCAGATTGGGGTACAGAGGGGAGATAATTTGCACCGCAGTGCACCAAGGCTCTTTTCAGATTAAATGTTTTAATGGTAAATGTTTATTGCAGAGAGGGAGCTTTACTGCAGTGAAGGGAGGTATAGCTTTAGTGATTAAGAGCTATTCTGGCTGTATTGATAGACAGGCTCCGAGCCTACTACTCTCCATGGTATAGCCTTCCCCCATTTTATTCTCCTGGTTCTGTCCGGGTGCACAGATAACAAGCCAGCGGTGCAAGTCACCCCTCCTCGTATCCACATAGTTCTGTTGTGTGATGAACGACAGTTAGGTCCACTCCAGAGTTCCTGTGGACAGACAGGATGAGGAATGAGAAAAGAGGACATACAGAAATACATTTTTAAGACGAAACATGACAGATACCCAGCAGACAGACAGACTAAATTATAGCCCTGTAGACAGGCTGAAAGTCGTCATGCAGCCACAGCAGACAGACAAACAATCGCACTGCCAAGACTGCCACAGAATGTCTGAATAAAAATTAATAAATAACAGACAGACAACACTCAGACTACTCAGGTCTCCAGATACTGTTGGGCAGGTAGGTAACTCCTTCCAACTGACTTATAAGGCCAGATAGAAAGACTAAAGCTCACAGCACAGGGACAGATGATGTATGTCCTCTAACTGATCATCCTTATATTTTCACTGATGCCTTGCCCTATATTTGCATATAAATAGCCGATACACTGGAGAATTTATGAGTTCTGCCTGTTAAAAGATTGTTGTTTTTCCTTCTATTCCCCCCCTTTCGTAAGATGCACCTTCGAAACCTCCACAGGTGTCCCATAAGGGCTGCAGGCTAGGTCAGTAGCTCAGCCTCCATCCGTGTGTGCTGTGTTTCTTCTCGTCTCCACCCCATCTCGCGCCCATGTCGACTCCCCCTCGGCCAGGGAGGGGGGGGAAGGGGTGGGTGGGGAGGGACAGAGAGGGAGGGAGGGGCTGGGGGCTTCAACACCTGTCTGACAGCCGACGACCCTCTCCCTTGCTGAATTCTTCTTTTTCCTTTCACCCTTCCTTCTGTGTGGCTTTCTTCGATTTTTTTAAGCTTAATTTCTTACCTGTTTTTTTTTTTGTACTAGCTAAAGTTCTCCTAGCCAGTCGTTTGTCGCTCCTCTGTCTCCTCCTCTCCTTGTCTTTGGCTCTGCCTCTTCTCATTTTGTTTCTGCCTCATTCTTTTCGTCAGTCAATGTTGGATCAGTCTTTATCCTCGCTCTTCGTCCTATGTCTGTAAATATGTGTCAAGTACTGCTGTGTAAGTGTAGTAGCGGTCCTTACTGTATTGTATAGTGGTGTATATGGATATGATGTGTTTCTCCCTGTCAAACACTATATCAGAACAGGTGATCATTCACCATTTCATGGTCATGATGCCATTTGTCAACGTATCTAAGTGTTTTTGTCCTTCTGTATTGGTATGAAGTAAATTTATTGACCTTTTTGAATGGTTCGTATCAGCCTTTATGCTACACATACATAGAGTGATGTACAATATGTTGACACTGAAAGGCCTTTTTCATGCACAACACATGTTGTAAGCTCTGGAGCTTAGCTGGAAGTCTGTTTACACACACACAAACATGTACACACACAATTGAGAGTCTGCTAAATGATTGGAAATGATGAGCCGTCAGCGATGGCTCAGGCCCATGTTGAGGCTTTAATTTATGGAAGCGTAGTTATCACATGTAATTTACTGATGTGTACACTCCCATGTGCTTTCACACACACACAAACACACTCATACACACATACACAAGCACACATGCACAGACACACATACACATTCTCCTCACCCTGCCTGTGATGGATGATGAAGGGCCTGTCCAAGGGATTGATGGCCCCACCCCAGGGGTAGGTGAGTTGTGGATTGATGGTCAGGATGATGTACAGTTGAGCAGACGTAAACCCAGTCTAGCTGGGGGTCACAGATAAGTCTTTATATGGGTTCTTTTCTCCACACACGTGTCTATTGTACAAAATAAATATAGAGGTAATTATTGCAGTGATCAGCTTTCAAGAAAAGACTTAACATCTGCTATTGAAGACATATTTATGTTAACTGTATCTGTATCTGTCTCTCTGAATACCAAATTTGAAAATGTTTCTCTCTGCCAAATTGTGTGGGGGTTTTATGTGCCTGAGTGGACTGCACTGAATTGCATGACTTCCCAGTCTTGTTATGACCTTGGACAACAGTCAGGCTTACTTATATTCCTTTATTCAAATCCCATACATCATTTATTGAACCATGTGATGTAGCGTAGCTCAAGTGACAAGGAAGGTGGTAGGCAGGTGGACCCAGGCTGTCATTTGAATGAGTAAAAACTGATTTATTCAGTCTGGCGTAACAACAAAAAGAATGTGTGTCCAAAATGAAAATACAAACACTCAAAATGAACAGGCTTAACTCAAGATACTCAACTAAGGCATGAACAAGTGCACACAGCTACATCTTCATCCTCTGACCTCTTCTAAACCTACATCTCTCCCCTTAAATAGGCCCTCCACTCAATTAGGCAGGACCATTACTGCAGGGGTGTTCTCTCCCTCTTACAACTGACACTCAACAATGCTACTTGTATCAGTCAACACTGTTTACCACCAATCATTCCCAACATTTCCATAAGCCAAAACAATAAATCAAATTCATGAAAACCAAGTAAAATAAATCCCCCCATGCTTAGTCCAACCCACTGCAAAGACAATGCATAATTTAACTAAAACTAAACCCAATAAAGATTAACCGTATACGTCTGTTTTATTTTAATCAAAAGTTTGGTGAATGTAAATTGTAACCAAATATAATGCAAAACAAACAAACCCAGGATAGTATGTATCTGCATATAATTACTGGTAAACTAATGGTTTAAACAAACATACATAGTCAAATTAATAAGTTAGCTGGTGTTGATGGTGAAAAAAGGAGGAGACAAATGATGGGTTTCACCCACTTTGTCACAGACTATGTCATGTGCTTGCAAAAGGAGCATTTTCAGCCACCAAATGTTGATTTATGCACAAAAATTAAAGCAAGCACCAATTCAATTGTGACAAAATGCATAACTTGTTTCTTTTGTCAGACAGACAGTAAGCAAGGGATTATTAATGTCCAGCATATGACTGACTGTCTGTAATATGCTGGAGTCGCTTTTGGGTCAAAATCTAATTGTAGACTACTGCTTTTACACAAAATCAAAAAACCTGCTGGACATTAAACACACCACTGACACCACACTTCCATTTTCCCTCAGATAAACATATTTTTGGACACATTCATTTTTCCTGGTATTGATACAGATACCTTCTAGTGGCCTTTGTAAATATGATCTGGAGAAGCGATGCAGTACAGATGTCATACTATACATAAGGTGACAAATTTCCATATTAGGAGAAGGTGAGTCTGGTGGATAACTAAATAGATAGATGGCCAAAAAATGTACTTAGCTGCAGGAGAATGAAGGAGACTTTTCGTCTCATGGGTCCAACCACGAGTTTTGACAGTTTTTAAAAAACTGAGCTACCATCATCGTGGTGTTGCCATTGTGATGAAGATTGTTTAACTTTAATGCAGTAGCAGCTTTAACCCACAAGTTCAAGTTGTCATTTTAATTCAAACAATGATCTTTCCTTAACCCTAACCAAGTGGATTTTGTGCCTAAACCTAACCAGACCCAATTGTTGCACCTTAAAACATAATTATTTTTTAACAGTGATTTGTGACAGTTTTGGAAAGCGGCATATGAGTGACAAAAATGCTTCTATTGGTGATTCTGGAGTGCATGGTACAATCTACCTATGTGGTCGTTTAATTATGAGGACGTGTTCGGCCGAGAGGCTTTCATTTCCCCAAGCTAATCCTCGTTTCCACCTGCTCCCCTGAAGTGTTGAGTGCCTCTAGCAGCACCCTGGCCAGGTGCCAGGTGTCAGCCTCAAAGTTTGTAGGTCAGTTCAGGGTTATTGCAAAGAAAAACTCTAGAAACTTTAGGTCAGTTTCCCTTAGGTCGAGGTATAGCACTGGAATCAGTCTGGGGAAAACTTGTTGCTTGTAAAAATTCAAATTCTCTTGGTAAAGAGATGACTTTCATTGAATGTCATACTAACCAAAAAAATGCACAGTTGCTTCATACCAAATAAAGAAACCATTGGCATGTCAGTGTGTATTGCAGTGCGACTTCAAAATGGTTTTCAAATGATGCACAAGTAGTCATTTTTCTGTAGTAGATACAGTATGACACGATGAGAAAGTGACAACATTCTCATTGATTTCCTGTCATGATGTTTTCATCATAAAGGCCTTCCAGTCAAACGATTGTTTACCCTCTTTTGGGGATCATGGGTGTAACAGATGACTCATTGCAAACTGTCCATCATAGGCTTATTGATATTCAACAGCTGATAAGAGATAAGTTAAGTGATCTTAATGCTGTAAGGTTTTAAAATGAGTCTAGCAAGCAACTACAGAGACTGGACTGTGCCGCAGTAATAATAAGACTTTTTCAATGTTAAAATGTTTAATGGTTAACTAAAATTGACTATTTAATTGACAATATTTAGACATCTACAACGATTTTAAAATTATTTGTACACATCAATACAAGTTAATTTATGTGAAAGTGAAAAATAGTCTACTTATTTTTGTGGTACATTCCAGCCTCCACTGCCAACTTTCCTTTATTGATTGAACCCTGTACATTTGATGTTTGTGATACATTTCCTCTATAATACATTTCAGCATTTAAATGTTTTTATTATAAACAGCTGTGAGTGTGCAAACGCTTAGCCGAGGGATCCACTCATTTGTATGTTTAAAAATTATGAGAATGTCATTCTGACATATTCTTGGTGGGGTTGGGGCTGTGGCTTGGTCGACGGTTTGTGTGTATGCGTGTGTACATGTCTGTGTGTGTGTGTGTATCGTGTGTGTGCATGTGTTACAGAGCCGCAGCTGAAAGGCATCGTGACACGACTGTTCAGCCAGCAGGGCTTCTACCTGCAGATGCAGCCGGATGGAACCATCGACGGCAGCAAGGACGAGAACAGCGACAACAGTGAGTGGAGCATTATGGAAGCTACAGCTTCCAGCATAAAACATTTAATGGCAATGAGTCACTTAGTTATGTAATATTATAACATTTTATATGCTGTGCTTTATCATTTTTAATTGTATATTCAGTCTTATATAACTGATGTCAAAATTAGTTTAATAAGTCTTCGATGGAATTTGATCCTTAACACAAAAACCCCCCATTATTTTAAAGGGCACTCCACCAAACTCCACAAGACAGAATAGGCTCTTTTCTGCATGTGGTTATGTAATAGTATGCATGAGATATAAATGTGTCAAAACCTACTCAGATGGTTTATGAATTCTTATTCACTCCTCTCAAAAGTATACCTTTTACAGTGAGTAAACACATTATTTATAGACCTTTTAGTATTAAAATGTCTATGCCTAAATTAAATTAAAGCCAGGATCCCTGCCCCAGCCTTACTAAGTAAAACATTTCTACTTTGTACACTGCATGATTGTATGTGTCACATTGTTTTGATTGATTTAGCTCTAAAGCCTGTGTGATTATCACAGCAGAATTTCCTTCCTGGAAAAACCCATCACCTGAAACAACTGTAGCCCTACAGCTCCCTTGTCACAAAGAGCCACTTCTTTGCAATATTTCACCACCAATCGACTTTCCATACTGGGCTACCAGTGGATAAATAGTCCCCAGGGTCTATTCCCCTAAAGCTATCCCACTCCTTCTGCAGCCCAGTGGAACAGAAAAGGGGGAAATCAGTATAGTCTTTTGTAAATCTTCTATATTAAAACATATATGCTTTTGTAATCATTCCCCAGGATATGAAGGCTCAAATAAGGGAGATATGTTGGCGAAGAATAGTCATCAAAGCGATAATGACGACACTCCCAGTCTGGAGCGCAGCCAGACAGGAAACCAATCATGACCTTTCTTCTCTAAAACATCCTGCCAATCTTATAGACAGCCGGAGCCAAAGCTGCTGGACCGTAGCAGTCACGAGGAGAAAAGAGCAGTCTCTCCCTGTCACTTGTCATTTTATGTTTTATGAGGGGCTATACCCTCAGTGAGAACCACTTATACCATAGTCCAGGAGAGGGTAATCAGAATGAAAACGATTACTGTGTAGCAGTTAAAAAAAGTTGAGAAAATGAAATTCACATATTTTCCCTTTGAATTTTGAGCACATCACTATTTTTTTTGCACCCTTTGTGTTAAAAAGGTTTTTGGCTGATGAGGTTTTTGTTATATGCAAGGGTTTCCCCACCTCTAAGTAATCCTCTTGTTAAGCAGTCCCGCTGGCCCAGGGATAGAGGAATGGAGTGAATAATTCAGCCACAGGAAACTAAAAATACCACCTTTCTCCGTTTGTACCCAATGAATAATTCCTCAAGCTTAAAGAGACAGTCCGAAAGAAGACACAGAAAGAGAGGAATGCTGGAGGTTCAGTGAGAGGAATTTTAGGTGTTTTGAATGGAAGACAGAGACAAAATGGTGTGATTAAGAGAAGAAAGACGATTTTAATATTCAGGTCTTGCACTAAAGTATTGATTGCCCAGCTGGATTATTAGAATAATAGATTATCGCCACTCTTGAACCATGCCATCTTCTGACCTGCAACATCCTTGGCAGCAAATGGAATACAGTAATTTATTTTTAGGGGGAGGTTCAGTGGAACTGATGGGATTGAGGAACATGATGCTGCATACTAGGTGTGACCTAAACCCAGGGCACATTTCAGTACCATTTTTTATTATTTAATACATTTCTGCACTGAATGACAACCAGATGTACTGAGACAAGGACACAACTGTACGGGAAATTGTTTTAGTGGGATAAATCCATTATAAAATGAATGGAATTCTGCTAATAAAAATCATATATACATATATACAGCATATACATATATACAGCATATATATGTATATGTGTGTATATATATATGTATATAATGTATATACATATATATATATATTATAATAGCCAGAGATACGTAAAACGTAAGATTAAGTAGTGAGTATGACTGACTGCAGGGTTACACTTAACTAACTGCAAGAGCTGTGAAACACCATTCAATTAATTAACACCCATGTTCAAATTTGAACAGTTATTAATTTGATCGTCCTCAGTTGATTGCCTTCAGTAATTACCTGCACACACTGAGGCTCCAGAAAGATACTGCTGGTGATGACACACCTGCGGTATCAAGCGTTCACACTCCATCTGTCTCTGATGCTTCTGGTTGATGGATGGAGATGAAGCTAGACTTTTTTATTAGTTGAAGACCCAGCCTCTAATTTCAATTACGTTATAAAACCTGGCATGAAGAATGAGTGCAAACAGATTTAAGACATCGTTAAATGTTTTACATAATCACAAATACTAACACACAGAGTACTTTTACAGTATATGCCAGCTCCCCCATCTCCCATCCAAAGTGGTGCCCTTGGCATTAGAAGTTTGGCTCAGTATTTCTCTAAACCTTCCTCCAGGGTTTATTCCCTGCTGCGCCAGTATTCCCCACATTAAATGGACTTCCTTTAACCTACCTGCTGGATTTTCTTGTAGAAAAGATTACTGCTCTGCTGGAAGACTTGCCATTTCAGGGATTTTGCTTTATTGGCTTGTTTGAACTCATTTGTCTGTCCCTTTGACGATAGAAGATCCCTGGAAATCTCTTAATACTGTACCTGCACCAGCCTAGCTTCTCTCCTTTTCTCGGTGAGAGATGGGATTGAGGGTATTAAGTAAGAGGAATCGTCTTCAGAATAGTCATCAGGTACTCTAACAGCAGTCAGTGCAGCTGTGATTATGGAATCCATCAACTGCTGGAGCCGCAAATAGAAAAAGCCGGACATTTAGGTAGCCGAATGACCGCTCCTGCCTGTTGTCATTTTTTGGCAGGCAAATGAGAGCAGAGATGACAGATCATAATTACAGCAAAATAGTGTACTAGTAAACCATATGTCTCTTTTCCTTCGACTTTTCAAGCCAGGCTATTATGGTGAGTCTTTTTGAGAGCCCTTTTGCAAATATGACAGCTTAGAAAAAGCTAGACTATGTTTGTAAAGGTGGAGGTGCTCTAGGATGAAACACTCCTGGGTTTTAGTGATACGTGATAGAAATGTGGACGGTGCCTGTGAGAGACACTGCCAGTTATTGGCGAGACAAAAGCAGCAGCCATGAAAGGCAAATGGAGAGAGGAGCAAGGGAGCAGACAGAGGGGAAGGAGTGAACTATGACAGAAAAGAGACAGAGGAGAAATAAGAAATTGTGGCCTGAGAATACCAAATTTATGTTGCTGATTACCTCATATTTTTCCTTTATACCTCAAATATATGTGCCTCAAGGGTATACATGACTGCACAGTGGCCAGTGTGTATCATCTGCACCAGTGGCCTGAGGGCAGATTGAAACCATTGGCAGGCGAAAGCAGCATGTCGATATTTATTGAGTGAAATTGAATCTGTTCAGAGGACAGACCTGTGTTGTCACCTCTCCTCTTGTCCCTGCCAGCTTTATCTGATAGTCTCCATCACCACTTGCAGAGCAATCATCCCAACAATACAGGCAGTCTAAATGTCCCCACACATTGTTGGACTGAAGCCCATGAATGTCACAGTCCTGTCCTTAGATTCAGTTGTGCTAACCTATAGCAAAAACAGTAAATGAACCTCTCAGATAACCAAATAATTCCAGTTGCCTCAAATGCAGTAATTCTAGAAAATCAGTGACCTGGATGGATGATAGACAATAATTCAATTCATTTGGGTCATCTTCGTGTTCTACTTGATGCTATGTTTACAGCAAAGCTAAAAACCTTATTTATGTTGCATTGTTCTGTCACATTTGGTGTCAGCAGCATGGTTTTATGAGACTTAAAAGGAGCCAGAAACCAATTTTCTCCATCAGTGTCTGAATGTGATTGATGGGCTCTTCATCAACACACAATGTTCTGCCACAGTAACAGCAGTTTTCAATATTACAAGATATTTCTGCCTGTCTGCTGTTATATTGCTGCTCCTCTCACTACTTTAAATTCACTGTGTGTCAGTTGGAAAAAGGTGATGTGTCCACATACCAATTAGCATTCAGTGATGATTTAATCAATATTTGATGACAACTGTGGGGTTGTTTGCTTTGCTAGGCCAGTGTCAGTCAAATCTGATCTGACCACACCCACACCATCCTGATGAAGCAGATTAGCTGATTATTGATTAGCTCATTATTAAACTTTCAATACACAATATGCCTCATAAGTGACTTTTACTGAGCTCTCCAATTTTGATTGTTGATTATTTAGTTATAAATATCTAATATTACAGAGCAAAATGTCAGGGGCTTCAATGTTAAGGGGCTCTATTCAGATGCCCAATACAAAGTTACATAAATGTATGTCAATGTTCAAATGTTCATCACAAGGCCATACTTTAGTGTGTAATTTTATCACTGTAGTAAATAACATGTTGACATAAAACATTAAAGCCCTAGATGCTCTGCTATGCCGTTCATCATTTCAGTTACTTGCCACCAGGAAGTTTTGTAAGCTTTAACATTTAAGGAATTGTTGGAATTGAAATACACTATATTAGAATGGGTTATGTGCTGGGTTATTTCCTGGCGAGACAGAGCGACTTCCTCGAGTCTCCTTGATTTTGCCAGGCAACCTGCGTAGACTCCAAGGAGTTACTGCGCCCAGCCAAGAAATAGTCTGACTCATAACACTCCCTGAAAGCACAACATGTCCTTTTTTATCCTCTGGTTTTTGTGCTTTTTCTCCATTTGCCCTATTAAAGGCTATAAATCTGTCAGTGTGCTCCGATCCTTTTTATCTCTGAAGTTTGCTCTCCTTGTTCTGACAATCACCTGATTCATCAGAGAACCCCGTTTCACCTACCCTTAGGTTTTTGTACTGATTAAACAAATTACATATAGCATGTTAATTAGTGAGCTTCAGAGGTGTTTGTAGGCAGAATTTGTTACCTTTTGTTTCCCTCTACAGACATGAGAGTGGTATAAATCTTCATCTATCTCGGCGAGAAAACAAATAAGCCTATATTCCAAAATGTCAAACTATTCCTTTAATGTGTCACTGTTATACTGAGGCGCTTTAGTGTTGCCATTGTCTCTGCCCTGTATTATTGACTTTACTGCTGAGCTGACAAATAGCCAAAAAATAGAGATCAGAGGGCTGTCATGTCTACAAGGGTTAAGTGAAAACTCAATCGTCCTATTCTGTCCTTTGTCTCTGATGGTCTCTCTTTTGTCTCCGTCTCTTTGTATCTGTCTGTCCGTCCCTCCCTCCCTCCCTCCTTATCCCTCACTCTGTCTGCTCTGCAGCCCTGTTTAATCTTATTCCTGTGGGTCTGAGAGTGGTGGCGATCCAGGGGGTGAAGAGTGGCTTCTACATTGCCATGAATGGCGAGGGCATGCTCTACAGCTCGGTGAGATACAACCCCAACCCCTTTGCACTAGTCGCAATGTTAGGTTGTGCACGTGTGTGCGTAATCAGCATGCGTACTGGTTCATTTACATGAGTTGCGTTTTGTTCTGTTTGTTGTCTCTTTTAATATCCCACTGCAGCAAATAGTCAGCCCTTCCAAACCCTTTCATCTCTGCTCTATTCAAGAGCTCTTCAGATGTGCCTTTGTTTTGCCGTGCAGCACTTATTCCCCCCCCTTTGTTGTTGAAGCAGCACTGCGCATGTTTTACATTTAATTTGGCATCAAGTTCAGTGCTCAGCCCTTTTAAAAATTGCTTCTTCTTCTTCTTTTTTTACTGGCTGCTAACAGAGGCTCGTTATGTAGTGGCCATGAAGAGAAATCCCATCGAATTTCCTCGTCTTTTGATGCGGATGATGAAGCTTTGTTCAACTTTCATCCTGATTTCTATTCACAATTCTTGTTGTTATGAAGCAATACTTTACTGCAAAGATATTAATGCAATCTTAGGGACATGCTTTCACTTGTTTCTCATGTAAATTTTTCTTTCAGGAATGAATCTGAACCATATGTCATTTTACCCCCAATGTTCTGCATAGTTATTAAAGTTTAGAACTTGCTTTGGGGGCGAAAAAAAGTTGAATTATCTCACAGCATTAAAATACATTCAGCTCTCAGTGGGGGAGTAAATATTGTGAGGATGGATTTCTTATTGCAGTATAAGATGTTAGAAGCATATAGGCAAGTGTGGGTAGCAGATGCACGGGCGGGGGTGGAGAGAGTCATGGATGTCAGTTGGAGAAAACATTACGTCGTGGCTGCTTGCATTGAGGATGAAGATGTTCTGGAGCACATTTGTGGAAATGAGTTGCAGTGGGAGAGAGAGAGAGAGAGAGTGTGTGTGTGTGTGTGAAGGAGAGAAAGAATAGCAGAAGAAAAATTGGGTGGGGGCATAGACAGAGATACAGTATGTAGACAGGAAGACATCCTTAGTTGGCATCGTTATATAACCTCCAGTTGCATGGTTCCTAATCCAGCTGAAGACGGTATTACAGAAGAAAGAAGAGGATGTGAGGGCGTTGTTCCCACAAATCTATGCTGAGGGAAACATTGGCTGCAGTCTGATTACCAGAAAGCCACGACAAACAACTGGCAGGAGCTGGAACTCACAAACTGCCCATCAACCTTTTTCAAAAATACTCTAAGGGACACAGTGAGCCAGCATCTTCTTGTATTGCAACTTACATTCATTGATAAGGGAGCAGCTTTAGTGTGAGACAGACAGGAGAACTTTTTGAAATAGACCAAATAAATGGCGTTCATGTCGCATTTTTCTTTCCACACGCACTTGAATAATTTTAGTGAAGTCTAGTGAATTCAGTGCCAGCATTCTAAGGTAATTCTCACTCAGTACAACTTGTGCAACTCAGATTGTATGAGCACTCACAAGTGAGAGGAACGTACAATAAATGTGCAGGCTGTTATGACTCATAGACAAATTCATTCATAACTAAAGGCTCATAAACAACACACAATCCACAGCTCTACTAGGAGATTTGAAATAACCCTCCACCCACCCATCTATTTGTAATTAAAGTTTCAACAGTGCCCAGACAGCTATCTTTAATTCATTAAATCAGCGCCATGTTGGGGATGCTGTCTGACCCCCCACATGTACGCCCACCTTTGATGAATTTGTGTCAGAGTACATGATTATTAATTAAAATGATTCAGTACCTTAGTGTCAAATGGCAGCTTTCAGCTTGACAAACATGACTCTCCATTTATCCTTTTAATTATCATTTTTATGGGCGCCGGAACAAATTTTTGACCTTTCTATCACAAGCAAAGGGAGTGTTTGTCAGAAGGTGAGACATTTTAGCAGTAACAGTTGAAAGGCTGATTTAATTAAAGACATGGAGTGAAAGCGCCCACAGGCCATATGGAGGCAGTCCGGTTGCTCTGATGTGATGGGAATTTAGCATGCATTGGTTAGGAGAATGAAGGTGGTAGGCTGGATCACAGGGAGGCTTGGAGAGCCACAGAGTGCTCATAAAAAAAAGCCCAAATTAACAACCAAAACACTGGATGGAGCCTCTGTTTCTCATGATCTAATTCAC
This sequence comes from Scomber japonicus, assembly GCF_027409825.1. Classification (NCBI taxonomy): domain Eukaryota; kingdom Metazoa; phylum Chordata; class Actinopteri; order Scombriformes; family Scombridae; genus Scomber; species Scomber japonicus. Next base: position 17,012,720 of record NC_070589.1, on the reverse strand, counting down.
CAATACAGTTTGTAATACAGTGTATCTCACTATAAAGTTTCTCCCTGCCTGTTTTTGTTGACTTGTTTTGTCTTCCTAACATCTGAGAGCAGAGATGCACAGCTCTCTCCCTCGGCCCCCTTTGGGAGATAATTACTGAGGGATATCCTCCTACCTCTCTAACACTCTCTCTCTCTTTTTCTTTTTTTTTTCTCTCTACTTCCTTGCACTGTCTTGTTAGCGAGGGAATGCGACAAGCTTTCTCTTCTCTGTGTCAGTAACCAGGAGGAGTCTCAGAAGTTGTTGTGTTGGCACTGCGAGTTTCAGAAATCTTTCATATAGGTTTCAGGTAATTAGTGTAGTTGAATTACTGTTACTGTGGATCAGATCAATTAGGTGGCTGGGACATGTTGGTTGCTGGTTTGCTTTTCTTGCCTGGACTGCAGAGCTTTACTGTTTTTAGGCTGTCGCTGATTGGAAGCTGATGTAGCCATGGGTGAGCAGGGTGATAGCACTTGTGTGGAGTGTTTAGAGATGAAGTGCGTGGGGGCTGAGCATCTACAATGAAGAGTTCCCTTCCATTATTTATAACACTTCTCAATATGACCTAGTTTACTGCACACCAGTAACTACTGTTCTATCGTTCTATCATTCTATCGTTTTATCTGTCTGTCTATCTATCTAGCGCTCTATCTATCTAGTGCTCTATCGTTTTATCATTCTATCCATCGTTCTATCATTCTATCGTTCTATCTATCTATCATTCTATCTATCTATCGTTCTATCTATCATTCTATCTATCATTCTATCTATCGTTCTGTCATTCTATCGATCTATCTATCTATCTATCGTTCTATCTATCTATCTTTCTATCTATCGTTCTATCGTTCTATCAATCATTCTATCAATCACCTATCATTCTATCAGTCATTCTATCTATCTACCTGTCTATCTGTCTGTCTGTCTTATCTATCAGTAGTTCTGTCTATACCATCTAAATTTTAGTGCTTCTTATTTATGTCACAGAAAAAGAAATATGTCACAGTAAAACCTTCACGCAAGGCCCTGGGGGAGTTGGTGGTGTGTCAGGGGAGAGTTTCAGATTTTGTTCTAGTGAAAAATGATAATGGGTCCCATGTCTTAGCCTTTCTGTGAGCAGTTGTTGTTGTGTTGACTTAGAAGTTGGAAGTCATGTGTGCACTCCGGCTCCAGCTAATGATCTTTTTCTTTTTTCTTTTATACTGTATTGCTATAAGGCTGTAAAATGTCAAAGTAGTAAAAATGGTAATTTCCAAAGCCCAAAGTGACATTTTAAAATTGTATTTGAGAAGCTGGTAACAGCCAATGTTTGGTGTTTTTGCTTGATAAATGACCTCAATAACAAATTCACTATCAAAATTGTTGGACATTAATTTTCTGTCAGTCTGAAAAATTATAATTTGAATAACTGTTTCAGAGCTACTGTGCCGGCACATTCTACAGTTGCATGTGTGTGTTGACAATGCTAATGACAGATAATGGATTGTAAGTGCTCTCTGAAGGGTAAGAGAGGGAAAAAAAGAGGAGAGGGAGAGTAAAGAGCAGCATGAGCAGAATGATACATAAAGTACTTAGGGAAAAAGAAAATGTTGCAATCAGTATTTTCTCCATGACCACAGGAGCATTAGTATGTGTTTGTGATTTGATTTTAGCTGCTAACGCTTAATGTCTTTTCTGGAAGACGTTAAGGATGGAAAACACGCAAGCAAGTAATTTACTATCTGAGTGAGACAGAGAAAAAGATAAACAGGATGGGGAGGACAGGACAGGGAAAGAAAAAGAGTGAGAAATAGTTTTTCAGTACTAAGTCTAGACTGTCCCCGACCTGAATATCACTCTGAATAATAATGAGCTCTTCAGGAGTTCCATGGCAAGCCTGGGATTCTCAGCGAGGCCAAATCTCTCATTTAAATGGGGGTCCTTCCCATATCCTCTGCATCTCTGTCCAAAGTCAAAGAACGGCTGTCAGCAGCAGCAGGGCACCTTAATGCCTCTCTCCTCTGAAAGTGTCATACCGAGCCAAAACTGATTTGGATTCAGAATGCGTTCAACCTAGTTCTGCTGGCAACCCCGTTTCATACTCATTACATATCAATCTTCTTCTTCGCATTTCATTTTACATTTGCTAAACATGCACCCTCACCTCACCACCCACCGTCCAGCAGCCACCAACACAGAAATACACTCATCAACCCCCTAATGTGTGTCTGAAGTGTCCACAGTGAAAGGTGCCATCTGTTTTTCACAAATACAGAGAAACAGATGACACCTGCTATTACAAAATGATTACATTAAAGATACCCTGTGGACTTTTCTTGTAAATCATGTGCATTGTTCATTCTTGGCAGTTAGTGACAACAATCTGTGAGTGTTTTGCACCTATAAAGGTTTACTGAATATGCAACAGTCAATTTCAATATTTTGAAACACTCATTGTTTATAGTAATAGCTAGCCAGTTCTTCTTCCCAACCTTTTGCCAGTGCATTGCTACATTTCTTGGCACATGATTTCACTAACTGTCAATTATTGCAATAGCTTAAAACAGTCATATAGACCCCCTTTTATTTGAGAGCAAAGGCCAATCTTTGAGGTGAATTCCAGTTTCTCTTACTGTCACAGTGACCAATGGCCTCACCTGCTTGGTCATGGATGTACATGTACTCCTCATGTGTGTGCTAGCAGAGCATTAGATATAAATGAAATGGGAACAAGCCTTTAAAAGTGTAGCTTAATGATGAAACCAGCTGTTAAATCCCCACAGGGTACCTTTTAAATTATTACCTTGTTTACAGTAAGATGTGTGCCTATGGTTTAATATCAGTCCATTTAAAACAAGTGGATAAGGACATTTCACGTAGCAACCTTTTGTGTAAAAGGGAAAAAAGGTCAATTGTTTTGTGCTAAACATTAATATTCTATCCCCAGTGTTTGGTCTTTGTCCACTGGGGCACAGGTGCATCCCTGCGTTTATTTATCTTTAGCTCCCTACTGAGTCCCCTAATGGTGGCATGTGAGCAATCCCACATGCCCATTTTCATGAACAAATCCTTTACCTTTCTCCTTCACATCACCACAGAATATAAATACACGTCCTTGTAATGAGTTTACTATCACTAAGCACAGCCTGTTGTGGCACTTTTTTTTCTCACTTGTTTGGTGGTGGCAACAACTTTTGTTGATTATGTATTCCTGGCAGAGGAAGTGACAGGGCAAACCTATTGCTGTGCATTTTAATGTGCAAGAGCATGCATGTCGCATTGAGTTTATGTGTGCGTTTTCTTCCCTGTGTGATCCTGTGGTTCACTTATGTCCATTGAGAAGATCTCATTAATCACAAAAGACTCCAACCCCGTCACGTCACCTCATATTTTCACTCAGTCATCCGCAAACAAGGTAAGTGACTTCAAAGGCACTTACATTCCATTCCTATCATTCCCAAGCCAGTGGTAGGGTACTTTCTAAACTGCTCCAAGCCTTTTCATTGACAGTAACAGAGTGTTGTCCTTGTGAACAGATTTGGAGGGGATTCTACAGCATGTCAGCAGAGCAAAGTGACTGATTGTATAGAGCAGGATAGTAGAGTGCATTTATGTGTTTGTGTAGGTGTGTATGTATACTTGGCCTCATTTGGGCTCACAACAGATGAAGAAGGGGCAAAGCCTGCTGGTGTGTAATGTATCATTGTCTGCTCCCTTCCCTCTCAAACACATATGTTCACACACAAACACACACACCGCCAGACAGGCACAACGTGACCTCTAGCACCCCAACAGAGAGAGAGATGTCTGCTGCTTGACAGTGTGTCAGCAGGCCCAGATAAACTCCCCCGCCAGCTCTCCACAAACCTTGTCCTCCCTCCTGCTGACCAGTGAGACGTTTCCACATGCCGACCATGTGACCTCACCTGTCCAGAGTCCTTTACACAATGTGCCATGCACTGCTGTGTCTTATAACTGTGCAGTTATACTTATGCTGCACTATAGCATGCTGTGCGTGTGAAGACCTAGATACAATTTAAACAGCATGTCTCAGATCTTTTTAACACAGCACTAATAAACAATTTCATATAAGCAACGGGTCAAATGAAGGTAATGTGAAGGTTGTCACTCATAGTGATGAATCCACAACATTATCAACCCACTCTGCAGTTCTCCTTAGGTTCATTGTGTGTTTAGCATCTTTTAATTCATTTTTTTGGTTTTTGTGTGCAGCTGTTTTCAACAAAAAAGCTTTGATAAATCAACAGTATGCAGTGTGCTCAGCATGAACTTGCAGACAGTGTTTGACTAGCTGGTTTCTTTGGTTTTACAGCAATATATACAAATATGGTCAACTATAGTAGAGCATTTGGCAGTGAAAGCGTTATATAGTTTTCTCAGGAGTTGGTTGGTTGGAGAGGGAAAAAAGAGCTAAAAGTGGAGTGTCAGTTCAAAACATGACTCCAAATGAATCATTTTGCACTGTGTATGCTTAATGTGTAAATAGGCAACTCTTTAACACATATGCCATAACAACTTTATGAGGTTATATGTCATTTTTATGTTATATGTGTTATGGTATATGAGTTTGCTCTGCCCCCAAGTAGTCAAAAAATTCTATTCATGCTGCATAGAATGCTTTTAGGTTTTTAAGGTCAATTTACCCAAAGTACAATCTACACCTCCTCATATTTCCTCACTTACAGCTAGTGTAACCAACCATTACATTAATTTGCAGTGGTTTTATGACATTTTTCTCAAAGAATTCTCCAATACAATGGATATGAATTAAATTTTGTATGCGGTGCTCAAAGCATTTACAAATTTGACATTTGACAATTTTAAGTGTAGTACTTTTCAGAATTAGTGTGGTTGTTATTCTGGAGAATGCAGGGACTTCTATAGAAAGTAATCCCAATGAAAGCTATCCACCATTGTCAGGTCATCTTTTTCCTTTTCTGGAAGGCATCACATACAAAATTCTATTCACCTCCTTTGTATTGGAGTGAAGGTCAAAATATTCAGAGACCAGTATCTCTAAAACCTTGACAAATTAAACCAAAGTCAAAATCTGCATGGCTAGGCACATACTTTTAAAGACTCTTTCTTATCTACTCTGTACCTGTCATTCTCTCATACACATGCACTGCATACACACACACACACACACAAACACATAAACAGTCACCTCCAGCGGGAAGCCGAGTTGGGTTGTCAGTCAAATGGACAACTTTAAAAGGGTACAGAACTCTGCAGGAGATATTAATGAATGAAATCCAGCACTGACAGCCAAACACACACACTCACACACACACACACACACACACACACACACACACACACACACACACACACACACACCAACATACAGTACAAAGTCTGCTTGAAATCAGATGGTACAACATCCACCAAGCCAGCTGTTATGCATCACCCGCATCTATTTTGGGGACACACTACTTCCCTGCTCTTCAAACTGACTGGCGTTCGTTTTTAATTTAGCTTCTTGCAGACAGGAAGCCTTTCAAATGGAACAGGAGCGCAGGGATGAAGGTGATGAGGTTGGCATCCATCTTGTCATCTTGTCACAACACCTTAATCAGCTCATCTGCTTTATTAAGTATGGATTATGTTTGGGAAAAGTAAAGACACAGTCTTTTGTCTTGCCAATTTAAAGGTCACTGCCACCATTATCTTCATTAAAATATGAACTCAATGTCCAAATTGTTCCAGCTTAGATTAATTATGGATTTGAGAGTCAAGAGCATTGCTTTGTCTCTTGCATTGTCATAGCAATAATCTGATGCTGCTCCCTGTCCTGACAGCGTATCCAATATCTGGTCCTTTCCATTTTTCCTGTCATTGCTCTCCACCTCCTGTCTCTCCCCTTGACTTTCTCCTTGACTTGCTGCTTTGATAATGAAGCTGTGAGATAAAAATCTTCCATTGCTCACCATTATTCTAATAAGACTATCATATTCATTATTTGAATTCCAATGTGTGTGTGTGTGTATGTATGTGTGGGTGGGAGGGCCAACACGTTTACTGACCTTGGCAGTGTGCACATGCCAGCGGTGAGAGCCAATTCTGGCAGAGATATTGCTTTTTTTTTTTCTTAAATGAGTCTTCATTCAAATGATCCTTCTGTTTATTTGCTGTCTCTGTCTGTGTGTGTCTTTGCTATGGATATGGATGCAAATGGTGTGTGCATGCATTGATTTGTATCTACTTTTATGCTTTCTTGTATGTGTGAGCATATATACACATACTTTAACTATATCTTTCATTCTCTCCTTTTTCAGGAGATGTTCACGCCAGAGTGTAAGTTCAAGGAGTCTGTTTTTGAGAACTACTATGTGATCTACTCGTCCACTGTGTACCGGCAGCAGGAGTCGGGCCGGGCCTGGTTCCTTGGCCTCACTAAGGAGGGACAAGTTATGAAAGGCAACAGGGTCAAGAAGACTAAGCCCTCGTCACACTTTGTGCCCAGGCCCATTGAAGGTATGATAAATCTAAAAGAATACGGCATTTAGAGGGCTTTGTTTAGTAGCTTACCATTTACCAAGAGTTGGATGAGGAGATTGATATCACTGTCATGTGTGTATGCTTAGTATCATGCTAGAACCAGTAGCCATTTATCTTAATTTAGCATAAAGACCTGAAACTGGGGTACTTTTTACTGTCTTTGTGTCTTTCATAGTATATTGTGTTGCTGATCATTTAACATTTCTTCAGTTGACATTGGTACAAGTTTATTTTTAAATATCACCTCTAATGTTTTTCTAGTGAGTGCCATGTGCGATAGATGTTATCATGAAAACTTGTCAAGTAATGTGATAAAAAAAAGTGCTGACATGGCTCTAGTTCCCTGTCTTATCCCCTCCAGCCTGGTGTAATTGTCCCAGCCTCTCACACCTGACCTTGTCTGTGTCTGCACATCCATCTCTCCAATCTACTCTCCATTGTCCCCTGTCTGAGCTCCTCTTCTCTCCTTTCCTCTCCTCTCCTCTCCTCTTTACATCTTTGCTACAGTTTGTATGTACAGGGAGCCGTCACTGCATGAGATAGAGGACAAGCATCGCTCCAGGAAGAGCTCAGGGACTCCCACCATGAACGGAGGGAAAGCTGTCAATCAGGACTCCACATAGCATCAGCAGGAGGGGCTTTCCAGCAGGGGGCGTGGCCTCATCCTGACTCAGGGGGAGGGGCCATAGGAAAACTCACCGCTCCCCACCGAATTACGCACCACCATCCCCTCTGAAAAAGAGGGAGTTGCGAGGAGGGGCAATTACTGTAAACCCATGACAACAAAAACAAAAACTGAACTCTTGCCTGTGAAAACTTTTAGATGAATTAATACGATACCAGAGTGTGTGTGTATATATGAATATATATATGCATACACACACACACATATATATATACATATATATGTGTGTGTATGTATATGTATATATATAAAAACATGTATATGTATATATACATTTTCAATCAGGACTTGACTAACATTTTATGCAAAAAAAGAGAAAAAGCTGTGATAAACAAAGAATGGTGGTCTCTCTTCACACAAATACAAATATCTATCATTTCCAATTTATGCTGTGAAAAACAAGCTTTAATACATGTTCAATTTTCATACATTGAGTTTTTTTAAATGCTATTGCACTCTCATACGCTTTATTGTGTTTGTCAATAATAACTATATCATCATCATTACTATCTGTTGATCGTATCATCACAGCTACTACCATGGTTATTCTGGCTTTCTTTTGGATTTTGAGACTAAAAAAAACTTTTTTTTTGTTTTCAATTATTATAACGTATTTTTTTCTCTCACAGATTGATCTTGAATGCACTGTCGCACTACCTGCTCTGGTGTGAGGGTAAGACTGAATGTATTTGACAGTTCTCTGTGTTGGACTCCAATGGAAACAGAGTGCTTAGGGTGGTATGTAATTTACTCAGGTGTGTACTGTAAGTGGGACTAATAGAACAGATAGGGCTGTTTCACGTGCTCTCACATGAACTCCCCATATCGTGTCCTGCATGACTGGACACGGGTGATACAAGCAATATAATAGAGAGCAGTCTAGTATGTCTCTAAATAATAGTAATAACAACCTGACCACACATATCTGTGGATAGTGTGTTGGTCAATAGAGAAGACTGATGAAGAAAGTTGTAGTAAGTAGGTAAAAGTCTGAACAAAAGGAAAAACTGTTTTGATATAACTTCAGTATACTCTTTAACATTTACAAGGATTATTAGGTTTTAGGTGAAGAGATGTCCAAAGCTTGTCTAAAATGGCAAAGACTAATATTCTCTCCAAAAGCTGAGAGGAAAATAATGACCAGCATCAGCACTATGAGCCATGACCAAAAGACACTTGGTCACTTCACATTTGCACCTCAAGAAACACAGACCCCTTCTCTGCTGTTAACTAGGCTATAACAACAACTCTCAAAGTATATAACAGTATTCATGCTTTTGAACTTTATGGACAAATCATGAAAATTGTCTTTCAGCTATATTTTCCAAGCAGGAGAAAAGATGGTTTTGGCAGGCCTGGCAGTTAAGATATGTGTTGACTTGTTTTCAGGAAGTTATTCTATTTCTGTTCCTTTTTATTGTTAAAAGCATTAGAGATTTCTCAACGCTGGTGGACAGGGTGACTGACTGTTTAATAATCCATTGACCTGTCTTGTTGATATTTTTTCAATAAGAACTCCATAATAAAGTTTTTCCCATCACAATGAAAGCAAAGAATCTCATTGAGGAGCCAGTTAATCAGGATTTAGCCAGGTTTGAGGAGGATGTTTTACAGTCTTGGTGACAGTATCTTTGCCATTCTCTGACATGGTAATCCACACAGTATCCATCTCTTCTGGTTTTGTGACCCATGAAATGAGCCATTTGCTACATTGTGTAGGAAAGCTTCTCTTTCATATATCAACATGCTGACAGGGCTGTATAAACAAGGTGAATACCGGCGTATTCTACATAGCTCATTCCTAAACCCCAATTAGTTTGTCTAACTCAGGAAGTCCTACAATTGTTCTGTGAATGGGGCCAGACGTGAAGGATAGTCACTCGTTGTCTAGTAACCGTTGCACAAAGCCTGGCCAGAGGTGTGGTGTTTAAGGAGGTTGGGACAGGGTCAATGGTGTTTTTATTGTTAAAGGTGGTGTACAGCTAAGCCTAGCCAGGTTAGAACGGAAGACAAAAGAAATTAGAGGTGGCGAGACAAAGCATGAACATCGCATGATTGTAAGAGTTGATGTAAGCTTGGTTTCATTTCAAGGTGAGAACTGTTTTAAATTTGGGGAGAATTGGTCCAAAACATGTTTATGCAATGTTTCAGTCAGTATTCTAGTGAGAGTTTACACATCTCTCCTACATCTGGTTGGAAGTCATATGATCGGTTGGTGGTATGTACAGTAAAATAGCACACATTCAGTTGCACAGAGCAGATATACCATCATGGATCTTGGAGCGTCTTCCACCTGAAGTCCAGGTCCACAGCTGGTGCAAGTTACCTGCAAGAGCTAACAGTAGATTAGTTCAACTTCCACAGCACCTACAGCGTAACAGTGATACATACAATATATTAGACGTGACACTGACAGTCAACAGGCAAGACCAGCATATATATATATCTTTTTATAGAGGTTTATATTGGTGCAAATGAGATACATGTGGACTTAAAGCAATGCATGAAATTGGATGTACTTGATGTCTACAGTTGACAGCAGAATGAGAGGATTTGCGAAAGGGATGAGAAAAAAAAGCTAGGAGGTAAAAATAACAGTAAAGGAGAGCACTTTTTTGGGAGGGGGGGGTTTATTGATGTATGAAAGGGTGAGCAAAGGCTTTTGTTGTATGTGATATTAAGTATAATTTATTATTTTTAAGTTTGCAGATGATTTCACTGCATTGGAACACGCTCATATATGCATTATGAATTGTGAGATGAAATAAAAAAAAATATGCATTGATAATAAAAATCAGAATGAAGTTAGTGATTGTTTAAGAATAAAGATTATGTTATCAAAAACTTTTACCTACATTCAGTGATTGATTTCATGTGTTGCTTATCATGACTGATGAGTTGCTCTGTGCATCTTTTTTTCTTGCTGTAATGTCACTCTTTGCAACAACAAGAGAAGCAGTGGGATAAGCAGACAAACGAAATCCATTTTTATTTGCTTTGAATTCATGAAAACCAATCCGCTTCCTCTATCAATTCACCGGGGGTGATTTATCTTCTCACTAGCCCCTAAATCCGATGTGTCATTTTGGGATGGTGCTCCTTCGCCCTTAATTCTCCTGTTGTCATGGAAACAGACCTTCCGTGCTGTCTGCAAGGAGAATGAGGAGGAGGAGGAGGAGGAGGATCAGGATGAGGTCTCCCCTGACTTTCAGGAAGTGGCTTGTCTTCTCTCCTGCATGATGGCTGCAGCAAAGAACAGAAAGAGGGGAGGAGGGGGCAAAGGAGAGGGTAGTTTGTTCTCTTTTTTGTCTATTTTGGCGTTTCCTTCAGTTACAGTAAAGAGATGAGGAGATCGCAGCCCTGAAACCTTGGTGACAAGTACATACCAACTGTGTGAGCTCGAGAAGGAATGCGGCAGAGGGCTTAAAGAGAAGAGCTGAAGGGAAGAAGAGCAGAAGAAAAGATGATAGTAAACATTTTCTCTCATATTTCATCTCTCAAAAGTTCCTCTCCTGCATTCAGCCAAAATATATATCTCTCTTTATCTTAATACAAAAACACTTTTACTTTTACACAGGATTAGGTTTATGTCTTTTCCACATCTCCAACATGAAATATCGGAAGAAGAAAATGCTGCTGTATCCATTATCACATGTGGCTACATACAGAATATGTCACAACAAAGCAAACACAACCAATTGTATTGCATTTTTAAATGTGTCTTAATCCAAAACAGTGAATCAAAACTACTCACGTTTTCTCACAATCAATATGCCATCCTGTTCGTTGCATCTAACTCTGTAATTAACTTTAGCTAAGAGCACAAACAAGTTAAGGTCAGCTATTCAGACGCCCATGGGAGTTGGTAGTCTAAACAGGGCCTGTTTGGTACACACAGGGAGGGCAATGGCTGCAAACAGCTTGAAGGCCACTTTCCTCTCTTCTTCTCTCCTCTCCTATAGACAACCTTGGATAGAATACACTTAATTTATCACATGAACCATTGCTCCAAAGTAACTTTTTAATCAAATGTATTCACATGTTTCAGCCTGTTGAGCACATTCATAACACGTAGGCACTACAGTACAATTAAAAAGGGAATCTACTAACACAGAAACTTTCAAAAAGTTTTAACCTTTCCAACTTTATTCTGTATTAAACTGATTCCTCTGTTTCATTGTGCAATAAGTCACAGAGTTTGGCTTGTAACTACTGTCCACTGCAGATTCCAAACAAAAATGACAAATGATTATAGAGTTACATTTTTCTCATTTTCAAACACCATTTTCCAAAAAGAAATTCTAAATAGTCTTTCTGAGTTCCAGCTTTACTGTTCAGAAACATTACTTAAACTTTATACTACATAAGACATAAAACATATTAACATCATATATGAGAATGTAATTTTAACTTCCTCTAGTGCCACCATCAGGACAGAATGTCATATTTGTATACCAGGTATCTCAACTCATTGGCAGAAATAGTGGCTGTGGAATTAGATTATCCCAGCAGGTTACTTGTGAATACTGTAAACACACTGTGCACCTGATCTAAACCCCAAAACAATTCTTATCCTGTGGTATTATGTAATTTCATTCTCTCCTCTTTTCTCTCAAACCATCTGTGTTAACATGTGGCAGGTTTGTGGAAGCAGATTGAATGGCTTTCATTACACTTTAAAGGTCACATCTGACACAGTTTAACACTGCAATAGAAAAATCCCTTTGCCAGGATTATATCAAATAACATTCTGTCATAAATTACTGCTAAATTGTAAATGTTTATGTTGATTATGTACAACACCGTGATACCTGCAATAATATCAAACTAAGTATTTAACTAAAATAAAGGCATAGATACTGGAGAACATTGGGATTTTGCAACAATAGATATATCTGTTACGTGTGGGCCTGTAGGTTGTTACATGTGGGCCTTCTGGCATTCTCTCTCTTTTGTCTTGTTTTTATCCTCCATGAAAGCACACCTGCCCAAGAGTTGTGCCAATTACCGGATGACAGCATTTGAGGAGGACTGAGTGGAAGCCTCAGTCTCTCTCGAGCCACTGCCCAGCTCACACCTGCAAGGGGGAAGTTTTTTCCCTGGTTCCCCTTGTTTTCTTTTCCCTCCATGCTTTTCAGTGCTGGGGTTTTATTTTATTAGTTTGTTGTTTTAGTTTGGGTTGGAGATTATCAGTAGTCTAGTTTTCGGTTTTCTTTGGTTCATTTAGGATTAGATTTCTTTTCCTTTTTGATAGTTTAGAGGGGACAGCTGGGTGCGACGGCCCACTGTGTGGCTGGCCCAGTGATTTCCCTTTCTTTTGTTTATCTCAGCTGGGATCTCCATCCTCTTTTTGTTGACACTTTGTTTGAGTTCTACTATTTAATTTAAATAAACTTTTGTTTAGAACTCTTGTGTCTGAGCGTCCGTTTAAATATATTACGCCCTCTCAGCTAGCCTGTATAATAGTATTGGCCTGTATTGGTTTATGCCATATGCATTTATATATATAGATCTGTACATGACTTTGTGTTTTTCAGAGTCATGAGGACGCAGAGTAAAAACACTTGATGTTTTATCTCATGCATCCTTGTTTCCCTTCTCTGTCTACCTCTGTTTGTCCTGTTGTTTTGATATAGGCTTGCACCACTGGGACTCCACTTGTTTCTCTTTTCTCGTCCTCCCAGGGAGAGAATGAGGGAACTCCTACTTAGAAGTGGGGCGTTCAGTTCTACTCATTAAAAATAATTGGTCTCTGTTCAATTAAGGCTCAGTGATGCTTCTTTGATCTAGCTGGCTCTCACTGTCTTTTTTTTTCTTTTTTTTTTAATCTGTGGCTTTTCATCCAAATCAACTGCTCAAAGTTGGCAAAAGTATTGGATAATTGGTTCTAATGTGTTTACTTCCGGACGAAGGGAGGCGGGGGGAAAGAGGAACTGCTTGGGAGTGATTATGCATGTTTGAATGAAATTAGTCCAGATGGTTAAAGAGACAGAATTCAAACCTTCACATCTCTGCTGCAGCATCTTCTGAGACAGTCTACTGTCCCAAGACAATAAAAATAGATCACGTTACCTTCCCTCTGCTTCTCATTCTCTGTGATTTGCTGCTTTTGGCCCTTCTGTTTGCAGATGAGTACTGAGGGATACCACAAGCAATCATGCTGATACTTAAGAGACATAAGACACATAGAGGTTCATGGACAGTGCACACACACACACACACACACACACACTGTAAACCCACTCACATGGCTGCCCACCCCCACACACCTGCTTACACACTTTTTTTCTTACTTTCACGCTATCACTGTACTGAAGACACTCCGCAGTATGAACATGTAAATGTGCTGGCAGTGGTCCCTGTTACAGGGGGAAGCTATTCTGTTGAATCCCAATAGCCTGGGGACAGAAAAGATACTAAGCCAAGCTTTGACTGCAGTTATGCTCCAACACTGCTACTTTAGTAATTTCTCTCTCATCCCCTCATTCATCCTCTTTGCACCTCTCCTCCTCTACTTTCTCACTTCCCTAATCTGTATTCCCTCTCCACCCCTCTATCCAATTTGATACATTTCTCCTCAATCTTGGCCTCCTTTCCTGCACTCAATATCTCCTGGACCTCTCTCTCCTCTCTCTACAGCTTTCTTTTACCTGTTTGAGGTTAATGAGTTCATGTAGGTCTCACCAAATTTACCTCTCAGTGCTACATGCATGCATAATACAGTGGAGATCGATGCATTTTTTAACAGAAAGACCTTCACGATATGCATATAGCTGCTGAGCTATTTAATGCAATAATATGTGATGTTACACGATATTACAGACATGTATAAGGGAACATGCACACTCAAACAGATTCATGCAAAAATGCCACACGCACACACAGATATTTTATCTCATTGCAAATTGTGTGCCAAAACTACACAGTATACTTAAATAAGGCAAAGGTATCGAATATGCTTCAATGGGATAAGAATGAGAGGAACATCAAAGACACTGAAAATGAATGGCTGCCTTTAAAGCTGTTGGTTTTATTTCTTTGCTGGTCTGCCATGACATCAAACACACTGCAGACATTTATTACCTGTAACAAAGAGATGAACAATCTCATCTGTCAGATTGAATTTGGCAAACAAAAAGACATCTACTGACAAAAGAGGACCCATATAGAAAGATATACTTTGATGTGTGTGATCTTGATTGATACAGAACAAAAAAACTACACATTCAAATAAAACACCATTTCTGCAGGTCAGGAGAGCTTGTTGAGTTTTAAGCTCTCCATAGTGCTCAATGGTAAAGTAAAAACTCTTTCACAAACCCAAAAGTCCAAAGTTTTTCTACTACAACACACTATTTGTGTGTGTGTGTGTGTGAGAGTGAGTGTAGTGAGTGGAGTGAGTGAGTGAGTGAGTGAGTGTGTGAGAGCAAGAGAGAGAGATATGGGGCGCATATTTATAAAAGGTGGGGGGTGGGAATGTGAGCAATTTTGCACACTATGGTCTGACAGTTTGGCACTTGAGTTAGCAGGCAGTCCAGGACTTCCAGAAGAAGACTCTGCAGCCAGCCCTGCGAGCCAGAGTTGTCACGCCCTTATCCAAACCACGTCGCTCTTTCTCCTGTCGCTCTGTGCCTTTGGTTCCTTGGAGGATCATTGGTTTTTCGGATTTGAAAAGTCTATAAAGCAACTGTACTATGTTCTGTTTCTGCATTAATTCCTATGGATAGAAAAAAACATGATGTTTAGATAATGTAAACACTTACAGACTAAAATATATGAGCACATGAAATGGATGTACACTGACTTTGCTGATATCTAAGTCTGATATCTCATTCTGAACAGGCAGGCACACACAGTTTCCCAACCAACAACCAGTCATTTTACTTTTTTAAAATTACTTCTTCTTCTTTTTTAAATGTAACATCAGTCAAAATTACAGAACTATTACATCTGTTGCACAAGACCAGAAAGGCCAATGCAAATTTGTGTTAGCACTTTGATCTCTAATCTTCAATTTAATGGAGGTGCAGCTCTGAGAATAACACGATGTAACACAATTTTTGTTCCAGGGTAGTAAGTATTATACCCTAATTGCTTATGCCTAAACATAGGAAATTAGTATTATTTTTTCAAACTTTGTTTTTGTGACCCAGACAATGATATTTTAATATATACCCATTTCCAATTAGGAAAATGGGTGAATTTGCACAACCAAATCGACCATCGTACCTTCCAGACAGGCTTGCCAAAATATGCCTCACTCAGTTTTGCTAGACCTTGCAAGAGAAACAAGCAACCACATGGTGGAGAGAGACAAGAAGGATGGGATACATAAACACTTACATATACAGGTGGCTTATTAGGCATAAGCAATTAGGAAATAACAGTTATGACCCAGGAACAAATGGCAAGTAAAATGTGTTACATGGTATAATCAAAAGACAGAAATCAGCTCAGCTGGGACCTGAGGCCTGTTTTCACCCATTGGGAGGAAGAATAGTCTTTTGTGTTGTACTAAGTGGTAGGAAAGTTAAACCAATAGGAATAAAGACATCTTACCTGTTTGTCTTGTAATTTCTGGAGCCATGGCAATGAGTCTTGTTGAAGTTGGAGGTCTTTAAATTCCTGCATGGTTCCTGAATTTTCCACAACACACGATGCAAAACACAGAAGTGCCAAAACACACACAATTTGGGCCATCTGTACAGGAAAATCTAGCTTGTATGCTTCTTGATGAGAGTATTTCTTTTGGTAAGACACCACAACATCCACTGCTGTGTTCACCTTAATGGTACAACACTGTCAGTCTTCCCTTTTTAAAGTGGTATCTTGACCCACAAAAGGGGAGGGGTTATTTGCATAAAGACAGTCTTCAATTTTGTGTTTGCCCCCATCAGTGCACTGAAGCACCTTGTAATTTATAGCAGTCATAAGAAGTGAGACAACACATCTAAATAAGGAGGTTTTCGCCATCCCTGTCTTTCTGTGTCATCATTTACGTGAACACATGTAATGTTGGGCAAGTGAAGGTCATCCTGATGCGGTCAATGGTGTAACTTGTGAACATAAAAGATTGTTTAAAAGCAAATCCCTGTAAGTGACGTCCTATGTGCACTCAACAAACATTAATGACTATGACATGGGGAAACAGTGACTTCATTAACCCTGCTGTGCCATAAAGCTGGATCACACTGGGACATCCAAAGGCCATAAAGGTCAGTTTATCATTTGTTACACCCTTGTGAGTTTGTTCTGTGCATCTCTTTAATGAGATTTCTGCTCTGCTTAACTTAATAGTTATTCTGCATCTGAATTAAGACCATATTTGTCACAGGCTATAATGATTTTGTAATTGTCCATACTGTAAATGTGCAACCACATTACATGGAAAGGAAATCTAGCAACCATTCCTTTTAAACTCATCCTCATTTAATGAATTATCAATTACAAGGGTTAGTAGCTTACAGTTTTTTCATATTAAAATTAATTCAGATGAATGTAAAGGAACAGTAGGTCAAAGTACTGTCTAAAATAAATTCAGTTTGACAGAAAATGGTAAAATATCAATTTTCTCCTGGTGATAAGTAAGCAAGTTCAAATGAAAATATATCAACTTCACAGGAAGAGCATGGTAACAACACAAAACTTTTCAATCCAGGTAAGTTTATTTAAGTCTTTGCAAGTGGGTACAGCTGCAACCAATAACTGTGAACATTTTCTAATATGATTATTCTCTTTTAGGAAAGTATTATAATTACTCTTGGTAAATAATTTAATCTTGGGGATCCCACATGGGGTGTGTGTTTTTATGAATCTGAGGTTTAATTCCTTTTATAAAGATGTGAGACAGCTTCCTCTCCTCTTCCACTTGTGACATCTACACATGACGTCAAGTGATGTTATACCAATTCTTCCTAAGAATCTACGTGCAGTTTACATGTATTTTATTGTCCTCATAAACAGTGCGAGCGCAAAAAGGCAATTTCTCTGTAATTTGCATGGAAACGGCCTTGTAGACCTGCAATGACATGTCCATAATGGGACAAATTTACGGCAAGTGGCTTTGTTTGCTTTCTGAACGGAGCTGGGAAGAACATCTTTATACAATGGAATCTAATTTTGTTTATAAATGTCTCTAGTGTACAATCATTTTTCAGTAAGGCACACATTAATGATACAGTATTTACCTTTCAACAAACTACCGATAGAAATGTCTTTCCAGCCCATGTACAGTAAACAAGAGACAACCTTGAAGCCCATCAACCTTTCAACAAATTGCCATTCTAACCCAATTAGAGAGGTGTAGAAGTCTAATATAGCTGTCTAAACAATTAGTAAGTGCACTGTTGGGAGCAGAATAATCCTGTTAAGAAGGCTATGGAGAGCACTTTACATCAAGGGTGTTTCTATCCATGTTCACAACTGTGTGCACCAGGCCATGTTAGACTTTTTTTAATTCAAGGTGGCATTCAAGGAGTGGCTGCTTGTTATGTCAGTACTTTCTGATGTGTTGGCATTCCAGTTTTAATGAGTTGAGAATTTGCCCTGAAAATGTCAAAAAACAAATGAGACAATTAGTGTGATACTTCAGCACACCTTTTCAATTCACACATGTGGACTCAGTTCTTCCTCAGCTGTTGTGTGTGTTGGCTGACTTTCTTACATAAACATATGAGGCTTAGTTTGTTTTTTTCTGATTCTGGGAAATCAATATTTTGGAATATTTGTGTGCCAAAAACACTTTTGAACACAGTGTTCATTATTTTTTGCATCTAGCTATACTGTGTAGGGAGCTTTCATTTATTGATCACAGTGACTGATATGGATGAGCAAGCTTGAATGACTATTCCTCAGGGGCATATTACTCTAGTGATAGTTTTCTGAGTGAATAGAGCAGAGAAATGAGATGATAAAATCACAAGAGGAATGAGGCTTTACAGTATGAAAAATAAGATATTTATCCAGCTTTTAATAATGGCCTCTTTCAAACCACAGGTCACATGGGGAATCTTAGATTAAAATATTATATTCCACAAATAAATTTTTTTTTTTTACACACACAATCGACAAAACCCAAAAGAGAGAGGCTTAATGTTAAAAAAAACCCACCAACAAGACAATATCTGCACTCAGGATCATGTGCATTTTTAGCCCCTAAGCCGCAGCACCAGTTTGATTGCATTGTTGCATTCATACAGCACATTTGGAAATGGACTGGAAAAAGTTGCAAACAGTATATGAGTCATAATGTTTAATCCTTTCCATGCACCATTTAATCTTTTCCATGCACCATTGAAATTCACAGAAAAGCTTTTAAAAGAGAGTGCACAAATGGCACTATATTTTAGATGTGAAAACACAACATAACAATTCCAAAGCCAGAGGGTCACATTTACAACATGCCTCCTCTCCAAATGTGTCATTTATTGTGAGTTAATAGTTTTTACGTCATTCATTGACTGGGCTGCACTGGTCTTTAAAGTTCATTCAGAACAAAGCAGAAAATCTGTGTCTATGACTCACTGCAAGAATTGCTTTATTATATTTTCTGCAGTCATTTTTGGGGCATGTTCTTATTCAGGGTGTTTCGTATCACATGGTATATGGTCATAGTCTAGGTTAGTCTAAGTCACAGATGGTTGGTGCCCAATATATCACTGTATTGTCTAATAATATTAATCACAGTTATATTAGAGAAAAGTTCAAGAAGAGAATGACATATATGTATTTAAAGAACAACAAATATCCAAGTGGACAAGAAGGTCAAATCATTTACAAAGTAGAAAAGATTCAGAAGAAGACAGTGTCATGTTGCTAATAGTATCAATACATATCCTTATCACTACTACTATTAGCTATTATTGAGGCTTGAGTGTACTACTTAAATACACCCGTGGCACACTACAGCCCCGGTAAAATGTAATGGATTAAAAGATGTTTCATTTCATGTACATCATTACCATCAGACCTACCATCAAAAATCATTGGTCATTTTGTAAATGCTGAGGTGTGCTTTATTCATAGACTTGTAACAGGAAAGCACCAATTCATCAAATAATTAACATCACATTTATAATTAAAACCCAAAATACTGAATGTTAAAGACAGTCTCCACGTCTGACACCTTTCCTGCAGACCCGACATCGACCGATGACATTTTGCAGAGAGTTTCCCTTCACTGTCTGAGGAAGAGGTTTACTGTAGGAGGAGGGCAGCAAACACACACACACACACACACACACACACACACACAATGATTTAGATGCAGTTAGAAATGATTATATAACATACAGGTGGAGTTCTTGATTACAGCTGTTGAATGGCTGTTTCAGGAGCAAATTTCAAGAGTATGCAATTTTCCCTTTGATTATGAGGGCACAAGAATATCTGAAACATCACTGAAATGCAAAACCAAAAACTTTTTCTTCAAGGCTCAGCAGTTTATAATTAAAATGATTTGATTTAAACTGCAAAGAGAGACATTCCCCTTGGCATTCTTCTATTTTTTGTTTTACAGAGTGAAGAACAGTTCACCTGAACATGTTTTTGTGGTTAATGGACGCCAGCCAGTAGCTATAGGAATCTGGGTAGTAGTTACATGTTCCCCTGCCATGACACTCGATGAAGGGCACTTGGCGGAAATGTTCAAGACATGAGCCAGGAGAAACTAGCTGCTGGGAGGAACCCTCTGCACCAGCACCTGTTTGCTAGTATGCATCAAAGTCAAAGAAAGAAAGAAAATTACATGGAAAATTAATGGAATATAAAAATTTGCACAGATTCCTAAGAAAAAAAATGCAGATTTCTTTACCATGACAAATGAGTATCCAGACCAGAGTGACTCCCAGTTTTGTGGACATTCTGGTACTTTAGTTGTCTGGCTGTGGACGGCTATGATATTGGAGGGAACATCACACACTGAGCACCTAAAACAACAACA
Source organism: Scomber japonicus (assembly GCF_027409825.1). Classification (NCBI taxonomy): domain Eukaryota; kingdom Metazoa; phylum Chordata; class Actinopteri; order Scombriformes; family Scombridae; genus Scomber; species Scomber japonicus. The sequence continues at coordinate 16,992,576 of NC_070589.1, read as the reverse complement.
AAGTCATGTTTACACTGAAAATTATACTTTAATTAAGAGACAAAAAGTATTTCCTTGCAATACACAGTAATATATATGACTGTGTATTTGTGTTTGGGCACCTGCTGATGTAAGAGGCCAGCTCATCTCCTGTGATGGGAACCATGGTGGGAGGCATAGGTTTGTCAGTGGACAACCAGTAGGAGTAGTCGTTGCGAGAAGCATAGCGACAGTTACTTTCCGTATCACAGAAAAGGAAGGGCATGGTGGAGAAACGAGAAAGACAACTTCCCATGGAGCCTGAGAGACAGTTTGAAAAACAAGGTATTTATGATTCAGAATCAGAACAGTATTCCTACGAATGAAGGTTTTCGGTTCTTACCAAGGTCCTGCCCATGAGCTCTTTCATTTCCATTAATGTAGAGTAAGGAGTAACCAGAGTAGATCAAGTTAGTGCCTGGAGGGCAGTCAGGGATTTTAATGCTCTGACTGTGTCGGGCTATCAGGAAACTGTCAACTTGACCTGAACATGCACTTGGTCCTGGTAACCCTGGAGGACCCTTCCTGCCTGGAAGTCCATTTTCACCTGGTAAACCTGCAGCAGGAAGAACACACTTTATTCCCAATTAATGTGGAAAAATATTATAATGAAGTACCAAATCCTATGATGTACAGTAGGCAATATTTCTTTAGTTTTGAGGTGGAAATTTCTCCTTTATTGAAGTCTCTGTCACTAAAAAAGGATGGTCTGAGGAATGCTTTTTTAATATGCTTTTCAAAAGCCAGCAAAGAAATTCACACAGTGAACACAAGTCTCCAGTTGAAGTCCCTTGCACACAGAAACACAAATGTAACATAGTTTTACTTCTTGCAACCTGTTCTTCATATACTCAGTTTTTGGTATTGTTGATTTAACTATGTCCATGTTAACGTTTGCCATGAATTACTAATTCCTTAACTAAAGTGTCTGATTGATGTATTTTTTGAATGTGTAACCCAGCTGGCGATACTGCTGGCTGCTGCCACAACTGAACCTGAGTCTTAGGAAGTGTTGTGCCACCGCACCACACATACACCCTATGATATGGACACATGGAAAGCCTTTCACCCTGTCAAGCAAAACACACACCTGACAGTCCTGATGTTCCTTTGTTTCCTTTTTGGCCAGTAAATCCGGGCTGGACTGGACCCACGGAACCACAAATTCCTTTGATACCTGGCCGGCCTGGAAAAAAGATCAGATATCACAGATAGCAAAGGAATTCAGCTTGGTGGAATTAGTAGACTTTACTAATACAATATATTACAGAACTTTAGATATTCATTTTCATATTATGGTTTTAATAAGCAAGAATGGATTGTCTATTCAACAGAATATTATACAATGGCACTGTATAAATTAGTTAATGGCATAGTATTTAACTATCAAAATTAAGATAGATATATCTTCTGATAGATATCAGATCTTAAAATCTGTACAGATGCACAGATTTAGCTGAGATCAAATTTTGGACCTCGACGGCCGCAAGGTCCTTGTGGGCCAGAGGATCCTGGGGGTCCTGGATTGCCAGGAGGACCAATCCAGCCAGGAGGTCCTGGTACATATCTAACGTCTGGTTTTCCACTGGGACCTGCAAGAATAGCACAGTAGGGAGTAAAGTAAGAAAGTTATTTCTGAAATTATGTACACTGCTCAGAAAAATAAGGGAACACCTCAACACAGTATAACACCATGTCAGTTACACTTCAGGGATATCAATCTGTCCATTTAGTAAGCACAAATGATTGTGAATCAACTTCATCTGATTTGGTGCAAAAACAGGTGCAATGGAGAATCAATAGCAAGACCCCCCCCCCCCCAAAAAGAAATGGTTTTGCATAAGGTGGCCACAGACAGCTACTCTTTCATTATCCTTCCTGACTGATTCTTCTCTCTAGCCTTGTGTTCTGCTAGTGTCCTTGTCACTACTGGCATGAGGCAGTACCTGCAGCCCAATCAGGTTACACAGGTAGTCCAGCATCTCTAGGATAGCACATCAATACTGTGTCCCCCAGCACAGTCTCAAAAGCTTGGAGGAGATACCAGGAGACACACGAGGTCCGTAGAGGGGCATCAACTCAGCAGCAGGACCAGTATCTGCTCCTTTGTGTGAAGAGGAACAAGAGGAGCACTGCCCTACAAAATTCCCTCCAGCAGGCTACTGGTGTGCATGTCCTCTAGTGGGACTTGTGCTCACAGCTCAGCACTGTGCAGCTCGGTTGGCATTCGCCAGAGAACACCAGAATTGGCAGGTCCATCGGAGCACATGTGACAGGCATGAGAGAGTCTGCAGACACTGTAGTGAATGTTATGCTTCCTCTAACATCATCCAGCATATATTGGCGGTGAGTCAATGATAGTCCTGGGTTCCTGATTGTGCAAGATGATGCCCAGCCTCATTACAAGATCTTATCTTATCTTATGAGTTGCTGTGGTGGAAGTTGGATCAGCTTGTGATTTAAGTTTTTTAATTTGATTTGTGGTTCTGATTTTGAATTCAGTTCTCAATGGATTGATGATTTTGGTTTCCATTGACCATTTTTATGTAATTTTGTTCTCAACAAATGATACAGTGTACATCAGTAAAGATTTTCGATTTGAATAATTAGTTCATCAATATCATTGAGCAGTGTAATATATGTGTATACAGCATATATATAACTATGGATGGTTTTCTGGAAAGTCTGGAATTTGTAAATATATGCTAGGAGTGACTTGTAGGTACTCGAGTGTTAAACAGTTTAACTGGCAATTAGGGGAAAATGTTGCATCCTTGCTGCTATTCATAACTTATTGACTGGCAAGATGAAGAAACAGTTTAAGTTTGAAAGACAGGAAAGGGATTCACTACTAATTCAAGTTATTGTGAATCATAATAAGAGAGTTTTTACATACCAGGTCGTCCAGGTAAACCTTTGTTTCCAGGCAGACCAGGCAGACCAGGCATGCCAATGTCACCAGGGTAGCCTAAAACACACAAATTATAATCAGATCACAAGATTTTTTATTTCACACTTCACAGCCTTCAAGTAAACAAACAAAACAAGTGGCATGAATTCTCAAAAATCTTCTCCTCTTATCTACTCTCCATCCCCTGAACTGTCTGTCCAATTTGCATTTCATCTAAATTGTGGCAACATAAATCAGTTGTAGACTATTATTCTTTTAAGTTGACAGACTTGCAGTTGTCTGAGGGAGAATTCAAAGAGAGCGCCTAATTTATAAGCTCAAGATTGATAGATTACCAAAGGCCCCATGGCTTCCAGGATGACCAGGGTCACCTTTTGGTCCTTTTGGTCCTGGTGCGCCACACTGTAGAGGCAAAAGAAACAATAAAAGGTTAAAGATAAGACTCAAAGCATAGCAGATAGATTTTAAAGACCCAGTACTGTATATATTTATGATCAAAATACATAAGAGGTTCAATTCTGATGTAAGAGCAGATGATGCCTGAAAGTGCATCTTGGTTACCCTGGTGAAATAAAGCCACTCATTATACACTTTGGAAAAAAACATTAACGTGAAAATCACACCTCCATTGTATAATACAAATATGAATGGAGTATACAGGACTTGGTTTTCTCTCTTTTCTGTCAGGCATTTGCCAAGTACTTAGATAACTACTACCTTAGATACTAAGATAACTCACAGATGTTCCTGGAGGCCCTGGATCTCCTATGGGTCCTCTATGGCCTAGGCTTCCTTGGTGACCTGGGTCCCCTTTGTCTCCTTTCAACAACTTATATTTGCAACCTGGAGGACCAGGTAAGCCAGGATTGCCTGTATATAGGGAAAACTGAGACTGGTAATTACTGCCAATGATTATATCACAATGAATGTGACAACTAAGTCTTGAGCAAAGCACATAAGGAGCCAATTTGTCAAAATATCTTGAACAGATTTAAAAGTATTGGTGTTTGTACATTATGCAGAACAAATGCTACACCACTTTACACCACACCTTACTTAGTGCTACTTACAGTAAAAAAAAAAAAAAAACTTCATGTTAGACCTTTCTATCCTCTAGCAGTACATCCTCACCTGGGCTACCAGTACTGCCAGGACGGCCACGGTCTCCTTTTGATCCAGGAACACATGCTCCTTCACTTCCTTTAGGTCCTTTCTGACCAGGATCCCCGGATGGACCTGGATGTCCTCTGTCTCCTATTGGTCCAGTACTTGCTGGGCCAGGCGAGCCAGGATCACCAGGATTCCCGGGCTGACCTACAGATAGGAAAAAGCATTTAATTTGTGTCAACAAAAGTAATAATCAGCAGTCACGAATATGTTCAGTCATCAGTATTTTTCTGACCAGTGGATATATATGTCTCATTGTTTCTTTCATTAGTCAAACATTTTTTTAAATCAAAAATATTAAATAGTTTTTCTTAAATTCATTATTCCTCATTTGGTCACACCACCATGATGCAAACAGTGATGAAGATGAGTTTTGAAAGGGTGGGTGATTTGTGACCTTCACATTTCAGATGGTTTATGCAGGCTCTCATGGGAAATGTATTTTTGCACATTACATACCCTCACTTCACTAAGAGTCAGTGAAGTGGACCTGCCCCAGCTCAACAGGTACATAATAGTGCTAATAGGGGCCACATGATATGATAAAAAAAATTCATGCTTTGTTTGATATTATAAGAATAAATTAACAAATTAAGTACCTTTATGTACTTTATCATTAAGAAATAATTAGACTGAATAATGTGGCATGTTTAACCAATCGCATCATTAAACTTCTAGCATGTATATATATGTATTGCTTTTGCTGAGTACAGAAAGGGACCTCAGTTTACCAAAAAGTAATTTCTATTCCCAGATTCTCTGCAAATCTACAAGTTATCAAGGTAAGGCAAATGCTTTGATGTCCAAAACAAACCTTTGTACATATGGCAAGTGTGAAAATACAAATGTGTCTAAAAAGGTAAAATGTATCATCTTAATTACCTGAGACTCACCTGGCTGACCTGGGTAACCAGCAACACCAGGCTTTCCTTTGATTGTAACTGAAGGGAAGAAATGGAAGGATAGGTAAGTATTGGTCGCAACCATGAATTTGAAAGCTTTGTAATCTACAGGACTTTTCATGGAGGATTCCTCTTACTAGTGTCTCCTTTTGGCCCTGGTGGTCCAGGAATCCCATCATGGCCCTGGTCACCTTTAGGACCCAAATAACCAGGGACACCTGGCGGCCCTGGGGAACCTGCAGTAAAGAAATATTAAAAAAGTAAGTCTGAGGTTTCACTTAAAATAGTAATCATATTTCACTCATTACCAAATATTTTAAGAAGTGAAGGTTACACTGTAGGTTGCAGATTGATTTGGTGAGATTTAAGGGGTCCTTCTGTAGTATATCTAAAAAACAAAGATTATCAAAGGACTTTGCCTTGTTGTCCATTAGGTCCTAGGCGGCCTTTGCTTCCTTGGGGCCCATCTGAACCTTTAGGTCCTTCATAGCCTGGTGAACCTGGAAAAGCAGTGGTGGAATATAAGTGAGGTGGAGAGAGTAACAGAGTATGACAATTAAATAAAATCAATCACAAACTGCCTCGTTTCATAATCAGTAGTATTAACCATTTGGTCCATCAGGTCCTGGATTTCCTTTGTCTCCATGGTTTCCAGGTGGACCTGGTTGGCCAAAAAAGCCAGGTTCTCCTTTTTGACCCTTAATTCCACCAGTACCCTTTAATCCTGGATCACCCTGAGGTCAGGAGGAAGAATAAAAAGAAATTAACACATATATTTGAATGTATACACATCTTAATTAACTGGACTCTATTCTAGCTTATTAATTACAAAGACATAGACCCATAGAGGTGGTGGGAGAGAGGAGGGTTTTGGCCAAACTGTCCTCCATCATGGACAACAACTACCACCCTCTGCATCTGACTGTGAAGGCCTTAAACAGCTCCTTCAGCGACAGACTAATACACCCCAAGTGTAAGACTGTACAATGCTGCACTATAGTTGCACTTTAGGGCCTTTTTAAGTTTATAATTTTATTGTTGTATATATATACAACATGTATATGTATATACATACATGTATGTATGTTATGTATGTTATAATTGCATTGCATTTTAGGGTCCTTTTATTTAGTTTATATTTTTTATTGCTGTATATATATATATGTGTGTGTGTGTGTGTATGTATATATGTTATAATTGCATTTTAGGGTCATTTTATTTAGTTTTTAATTTTATTGTTGTATACATTTGTTTTTGTTTGTTTGTTTTATCTTATCTGATCTCATTACTACCTTTTGTCCTGTTGGTCCAGGTGTGCCACAGATGCTTGGCTCTCCCTTAAATCCTTTGGGACCAGTTGAACCTGGTACACCATCTGGACCTTGCACTCCAGGGATTCCTTGATCTCCTTTTATTCCATTCAGGCCTGTGAGTGTTAAATCAAGTATTTATTTCAAGTAGGTATATTGAAAGAGACCATTTTATACATACACAGCTGTACAACTTTTGTCTGTAAGCAAAGTCAGGATACGTTTCAATTATCTAATAAATGTCCAAAAAATATACTGTTAAAATAGAAATTATTGTAATTATAGTAATTGGTTCCTATAAATTCAAAGACATGAATTTGATGTAAATCTATAATTGTGCACCTGGAGGGCCTCTGATTCCTGGGTCTCCCGCTGCACCAGCAGGCCCTTTATTTCCTTTTGATCCATGAGTACCTGGGTCACCTGGTGGACCTGGACACAGATAAGCAGAGCACATGTACAGTTTTGCAATTTGTTATTATAGCTAGATTGTTTGGGTGAATCAATACACAAATATAAAACTGAAACCTCCTTGTCCAGGTTGCCCTAGTTGTCCGTTGTTCCCTCTTTGCCCTTTGAATCCAGGACTTCCAGGATTTCCACAGCGACCGGTTGGACCAGGTGGACCTGACACAGTGCAGTTATAGTTACAATATTATCAACATTGTTATATTATATAATAAAGCATAATCTATAAGCCAGCATTTGTGGTTTGGGAGCTATTATTTTTACAATAACAGTTTATTGTAAAGCTTACCCTGATCTCCTGGGTCCCCCCGGGGCCCAATACATCCTGGTGATGAAGGGCCTGGAGGACCCATGACACCTTCGTCCCCAGGTATGCCTAGGCTGCCCTTGTGTCCTTTGATTCCATCACGGCCAGGGTCACCTGTAAACAATCATTGGGGAACAATAACTCCATCATTATTATTATTTTCTTTATTGAACATTATGAACATACAGATATTCAGCAGGTGGACATCGACTGGACATTTTTGCACAATTCAATATTGTGTGGAAAAAAGGAGATATCAATCCAATTAAATGTGAAAATGTAAACAAATTCATATACATATACATTTTTTTATATTTAAACCTAATCAATAAATAACATCAATAAAAGTCAATATCTCTTAATCAGGGGCTAAATATTCCTTTAAAATAGTGTACATTCCCTTTTTTTGTTAGTCATCATAAGGTAAATGTATATTAACAAACGTAATTCAATCAGAAAAATATAAGGCCTGGGAAGAAATCTTGAATGTGAAGATGTTTTGTCATGTAACTGAAAGGTATGTTATTAGATTCAAATTTAGGAATAATACCTTTTTTGTTGATTTACCTAAAATTGATTGATTTTGGTTTCTGATGGTGTGTGTGTGCATTTGCGTGTTACCTCTTTGGCCTGGTGGTCCTATCATCCCAGGCAATCCTATTAGCCCATATCCTGGTTTACCGTCTGGTCCAGGGTCTCCTTTGACTCCTGAAGAAATTCGAGCAGAACATTTAAAGGTGAACTATATACAATTCTACATGTACAGAAGTAGACTACAATACAGAATCGATACATTACCATAGAGTAGAGTTCTAAATTAAAGGATTTGTTGTAAGCTAATATGTAAGGTTCTCTGTAATAATGTAACTATTATAGGTTTATTTCCATTAAGTGTTAAAAAGGAGACAACTTCATTAACTGCTCTACACATATATGAGTTGATTAGCACACATATAAAACAAAATGTCATTTAAAAAGGTGATAACTTCACAAACATCACATTAATTTTGAACTTAACAATTGAACATCATCAGATGAGCGTTTTAGGCTCTTAAAGAAATATGTTGTACCTTTTTTACCACACTGGCCATGTTCTCCCTTGATCCCTTTTTGTCCAGGATGCCCTTGTGAACCTAGTCCACCTGGTGCACCAAGTGGACCAGGCTCACCAGTAGGGCCAGAAATACCAAACCCAGGATAACCTGGGTTTCCTTTCAGACCATTAGATCCTGGGAAAGGGAAGATGAAGAACAAGAAAAGAAGGAACAAGAAAGAAAAACTCTTTAAAGTTGTTAGACAGTAATGAATTTCAGAAAAGGATATTAGTCAGCATTTAATCATTTTTGACTATATTCAGTGTTAATCACAGTAAAGAATATCACATGACTTCTGTGTACACTAACCTCGAAGTCCTGGAAGACCATGTGGTCCAGGTGGGCCAGGTGGACCAGGTGGACCAGGTATACATAGACCTTTATATCCAGATGGTCCTGGGGGCCCACCGGATCCTTTACTTCCTGTTTATAGCACAAGATAAAGTGTTAATAACTGACCATATATGTTTGTGTGAATGTGAATTAGGGGTGTGACTCGCGAGATTTGAACGTGATGATATTTCTCGTTGAGAAACAAATGTTGTCTCGCAAAGCAATATTAAGGGCGCGCATCAAAAAAATTAATTAAAAAGTTTTTCTATTGCTCATTTGCACATGATGTCTTCTTTTATAATGTCACATGTGGATCATTAACCTTGTTGCAGCTTCTACCTGCTGAGAAGGTCTCACAGTCAGCAGTAAAATAGGAGCATGGGAGTAGCGGTAGGTTGACCTCAGGTCTCTACACTGAGAGCCTGAGGTAGGAGAAGCTGGGAATCTAGCACAGCTATGGAAGTCTAATGATACAAAAAGTAAAATGAGTCACACTACCAAATTATAACACAATTTATATGTTGTTCTACTTGTATATGTGTATGATATAGGATTTGGTTGTTTATTTCATTTATATACTAGAATTGTTTTCTATTCTTTATAATCACTTTTTGGTATTCATATTTGTTATTTCCATAAATACCAAAATGATCCATCTATAAAATATCTATCTACTGTATATGGAGAAACATTTTACAGTGCTTGCATATTGCATACTGCCTATGATAATTCGTACTTAGAAAGTAGAACTGAACATTCATTACAAGATGATTGTTAAAACATTTCAAAATGCCCCTACATTATTTTGCATTTTGTGAATTTCAATTAAAATCATAAAAGTCATATATTTCCTCATTGAAGTTTTCTTAACAATAGTGTTAAAATCTCGTCTTGTCTCGATGTCATGAACCCAATATTGGGTATCATCTTGTGAGGTGAGTGTATCGTCACACCTCTAGAATGCACGCATCACACTTCATCTTTCTGATGGCTCCAGTTTGGTATTTGATGCATGAATACCTTTTTCTCCTTTTAAACCACTAATGCCTGGTAAGCCATGGATCCCAGGTGAACCAGTGTATCCAGGATCTCCTACAAGTCCCTGAGCTCCATCTTCACCTTTAGACCCTTTAAGGCCTGGAAGTCCAGGGTATCCAGAGCCACCATCACCCTAAAAAACACAAATAGAGGAAAGATTTATATTGTTAGGGGTTTTTGTTTTACAGGATCTACTTTCAGTAACGCAGTGTGTTGTGGGAAGTGATGCTTGGTAGCAATCAAGACTTTCATACATGAAAACCACTGACACTAATGCACTGCATGCATGTTAGTGTGACAGCTGTCTGTGTTACTGAAACGATACCACTGGACCTATTGTGCTCATTTCCAGCCCTATATTACAAAAACTACAATACCTTTGCATGATTTCCAATGCAAAAAACTACTTCTTTATCTTATAGTGACCCTATTTGTAGCCCCTCAGTTCAGCGTCTATCATTTAATGGACCAGTTTAGCTCCTGTCTCTTTGAGGCCCCCCTACTGATGAGCCCACTCTGCTCTGATTTAGCCAACTTTCCAGAAGCTAGGGCATCCATATCAAAGTCATGTTGAGTTTACTCTGATATGGATACTGGTTTCAAAACCAGTTGAAATAACAGAATATGGAAATATTTTGAAATATTGGTTCAGTGGATCAGTTAGAAAAAGTGAAGGGAGGAATAGCACAAGCAGAAACAGCCTTAGTGATGCTGATGATTTCATCTACAGCTTTTGTCTTAATGTAGACCCTACCCCTGTTGTGACTCTTTGCAGTTCACGTTGTCAACTGACCACCTAAGAACCACCTCCCTCCACCAAGTCATCCATTGATATTGCCTGTGTGTCACAGGTCTGAATGTAAATGTTCTCCCTTCCTGTCTTTTGTTTCTTTGCTGCCTTGGTCTCACTGTATAAAATGCCTTGATTTCATTTACTCTGGGTCAGTCTACTGTCACAGACCCACTCTGTACAATCCACTCACCGATGTCTACTAGTTATAACATAATAGTCTGCTTATCACTACACTGCAAGTATTTCTTGCAACTTCTAAAGGGTACGAATAATTTTGTCCAGCCTATTTTAGAATGTCTTTGTAGAATACACTTGAGTTCAGTTATTCTCAAACTTTTTAATATTATTTTAATTTCAACAATTTTCAGGGAGACTAGTAGCCTGGGTATGCCCATGCTCTCATTCCAGCGAGATTCTACTTCACTCAGAAAGTTGGCATGGCCACCAATACAAAATTTTCGTCTGAGATAGGGAACCAATCACAGAACGGGGAGGCGGGCTCAAGGCGATGACAACCATAGAGTGACTCTGTTTACATCCAGCATGGCGGCCACCGAAGTGCAGCAACTGTTTGAAGCAGTAGCAGATTGTGTGATAAATAAATTGGAAGGCAAGTTCACTTTGAAAATAGAACAAAAACTTGTGTTACATGATTTTTCCTTCATAAAAAGGATGCGTTCACGCTGCTCCCTACAGGCTCTGAATACGCCATCGTCTATCATTGATATGATTGGCTGTAAGTTTGTCCAGTAGCGCACAGAAGCTTTGATCGACATTTGTTGATCCCGCCTCAAATACGAGGAAATGAACGGCTCCTCGCCAGACCCTACCTCAATCTCACATGAGATTGAGATGTGGTCTGGTGGTAGCCAGGCTAGGAGAATAGTGCATTATCATAATAAAATGCAAGGGTACCAATAATTGTGGTTACGTATAAGGTGCATATAATATGTCCCCTTCAACCATCAGCACCATCTGAGGTGAAATTTCATTATCCTTTAAATAGAAGTAAACTGTTACTTAGAAACCAGTGCACATCTAATGGTGACTTAATTTAGAATTAGTAAATGAAAAGTACACCCTATCGGTCATCACAATTTTTTTAATTTTTTTATCAATCCCTTATTCTCACAGTATTAAACCATTAGAAATAAATTACATTACATTAATGAAATATCACCATCTCAGAAAGTTTTTGTGTAATTTTTCCTGTTTTAATCTGAATCTGTATCTAATACTGTGAATCCTTGAATCAGAAGTTAACACTGGATATGTATAGTTTACTACATATATGCTGTATAGCAGATTTCCCTTGTGTGTCTGACCTTCTGTCCTGGAGAACCAGGAGGGCCTTGTCGACCTGGCTGACCAGGCAGGCCGATACCCACAGTGCCTGGGCGACCTGGCTGCCCCTTGTCACCTATACAAAACACACGCACGCACGCACACGCACACACACACACACACACACACACACACACACACACACACACACACACACATAATATTAAGCTGTTTGTTGTTTCCCATTCCATTAAGATATTCCCAAAAATGACTTGAATCACATGAAAATTTATCTAAAGGTATAAGCATGTGGGTAAAGTTAGACAAAGTTACTGTACATATGACTTTTTTTATTTGAGCTCAGTAGCATATAGATTACCTTTCTGTCCTGTTGGGCCTGGGCCTATTGGGTCACCTTTTTCTCCTTTCTGCCCTGGATAACCTGGATTTCCAGCGAAACCTGGGCTACCTAGTTGACCTGGGTTTCCAGGTAAACCAGGCTGACCTTTAATGCCAGGATCTCCTTTTACACGGGTGTGGCTGGGTTCCCCTTTCTGGCCTATCAGTGACGAAGGGAGAGAGGAAGGGGCATACAATTACTCTCAGAGTTTCTGTTTGTCTACTTGTTATATGCACAGCATATTGGACAAGGTGATTATTTACCTGGAAATCCAGGCAGTCCAGGCAAGCCCGGTACCCCAGTATCTCCCTGACTACCTGGAAATCCAGGAAACCCGTGTCCCACTGGCCCAGGGTAGCCAATGGGTCCTTGAGGCCCTGGCAGACCTGGCAAACCAACAAGTCCTTTCTCACAAGGGAAGGGATACTAGAGAGTGGATAAAAAAAAACTTGTTCCAGCAACCAGTGAAATTACTAATGGATGGCTGATCATTTAAAAACTTTAAAGAGCCAACATGTGACAGCAAATGGCAAAGAATGGCATGTCAAACCCCTATCATCGGATCTCCCATTGGGCCTGGATTGCCTTTGTGACCTGGTAACCCAGGAGCCCCATAATGGCCATCTACACCAGGCCTGCCAGGCTGTCCTGGGTCTCCTTTCTCTCCCTTTATCACAGGGCTGTTGTAGGAATATGATTCTCCTTTTTGTCCAGGGAGGCCTGGAAATCCTCTTGTGCCAATAGAACCCTTCACAGAGGAGAGGAGTGATTGTTCACAAATGCCAAGACAAAAAAAAAACAGACAACTTTAAACTACTGTATTAAACACATGTTTTCTCACTGGTATTCCAGATGGCCCTATAAGTCCTGGGAAGCCAGGATCACCTTTTGCTCCTGGTCCTTGATTATTTCCTGAACAACAGAAAAATGTATATTCCAGTTTTAAACTTTTTATACTCACCACTATTACCAGTAAAACATAATAATGCATTTGATCATGGATGGATAGAGTCAGTAGTATTTGTTTGTTTTCATGCAGTGAATGGTTTTACCAGGGATGCCAGGTGGACCATGGGGCCCTGGTGGTCCTGATACGGAACACGAGTAACAGATATCCCCCTTCTGTCCTGTACAAGGCATAACCATTTTGTGAGTCCCATTTTTATGATGCTGGATTGTGTTTTCCACATGCTAACTTCATCTTGTCACTCTTTATAGTCCAGACTATTGGATTAATTAAAATAAAAATGATAAAATAATACATGGCTGGATAAAATGCTGTATAGTAACAACATCTTGTAATAGTCAACAAGCAAAGCAACTGAATGAATGCAATTTAGCATGTCTAAATACATGTCCAACCAACTTGACACAAATTAAGTGGTTATGGTATATTTATGAGTTTTTATTTATAAATTATTTATAAAGTTTCCTACCTTGCATTCCCAGTGTGCCCTTCAGTCCAGGATCACCCTTGTTTATTTCTGGTTGACCCTTGGCAATGTTAGCTACAGTGCAAGCAACAACAACAAACTCTATCAGGTTACCCAGTATTGCCACATTTATACCAAAATGTGAACAGTTGGGGATTGAATCCAAATCTTTAACACTGTTGCTTCTGTATCTCTGTAGTTTCTAATAAATGTTGGATCATTTGTTAAACACAAAGACCGGTGCATGTATTTATCCCCAGCCTCTGCATGAAATGAGTGGTTGTATGATCAATTCATCCTGCAACTCAGCAAGTTCCCAAAGTCTCATATTACATATTGAAGTTATGTTCCTATTATAATTATATGTATATAGGTTGTGTGATTGAATATATAAAATGTTTTTCATGCAAGTCAAGGAAGCACTTAAGATATTACTAAAAATATTACTTTCATGTATGTGGCTTTACAGCAAATACTTTCCACTGACTAATGTAAGACGAACACTATTCCACATAGTCACCAAATGATAGTGGAAATAAACCAGTATAAAAACCCCTTTTAGCCTATAATCATTAATATAACTGTTTGAAATTTCCATGTAGACACTATTGTGTAGTAACTAGAGGCTCATAGGCTATAAAAGAAGAGAAAAGGAAAGATTTAAATGAAACCACAAAGTACTGCCACCCATGTGAGATGTTTGTAGAGAAAATCTAGATGCTATTACTAAAATAATATGCAGTGCTCTTAGTAGTAATACAATTGGTAGCATTTAGATTGTGAATACTGCATCTAATTAAAAGGGGAAAACATGTACTACACGCACGTCTGTCGTCACAACGTCCAGGTGGGCCTGGGTCCCCAGGAGGTCCATGATCACCACGATCCCCTTTTAGGCCTGTTTGTCCAATAGACATATCCCCTGGCTCCCCAGGTTCCCCTGTCAGGCCTGGAAAGCCTTTGGGACCATGTGGACCTGGCACATAATTCCCAGATGCCTGTCCTGTATAATGTTAAGTGACAGACACTTACAAATATATTTAGGAAACACTAAAATCATACATCTATATTCAGTACCTTTGAAATACAACTCAATTTTAAAAAACGGACAGATAGACGAACAGACATATAGATGAATAGGGTGAGAACGGTCAATTCACTGCACACCTCGGGGTCCAGGAGCTCCAGGAAACCCCACAACACCTGAGAAAAGAGAAGAAACTTGTTTAATTTGTGTATACTTTATGCTAGTCTGCTACAGGAAAGCAAATATTACAGAGGTAAACCATCACTACTACAGCAAGAAAATGTATTTTCCCTGATGATATTAACTAAAGAGAGCATATATAGTGAAACAACAGTTTAAGACAGTTCCAGAGAGCCAAGCCCAGCTTTCAAGGTGATACATATATAGATAAGAATATTATGGTCAATTGTGTCAAACACATAACTTAGATCCAAAAGAAACAGAACAAAGACCTTACTGGCACCAGTGCTAATTCTGAGGTCACTGACAACTTTAACAAAGGTTGTCTCTGTGCAGCAGTTATCCTTGAAACCCGATTAAAACATTTCGACATTCAACATTGTCTTAATCCAGAAAACTATTGATATAGCTATATTTACTTAAAACTAGCTTTTTTGTCTAGCTGTCTAGAGTTTTACAGCTGCAGTTTTCAAGGCATCATAAAAAAGAAATCCAGTTTCAAAGGATGCGTCAATAATATCTCTGACAGAGTTAAAAACACAAGACAATTTTTAAAAATTGTACTAGGGAGCGGGTCAAGACAACAGGTAGAACATTTACTCTCTGAAGCCCTTTTTCCTTTAGGTTGACTATCATAGTTGTGAGCATTTTTAACAGTTTTTGCTATAATTGAAGACACATGATTGGTAAAGAATTTTGCAAATCCCTCATGTTTTGCAGGGGATGCTTGACTGAGTAGGTCATAAACTAGGCTGCGATTCAACACTCAACATGTGAAAAGTGTTCTGGAGTTGTTGCCACTGACATTAGCCTTTGCTGATCTCTTTGTCTTTCATCTCACTATTTGTCGGCCTGGTTATTATACAGCAAAATATTCATCTACCTTCATTCCCAGTAAACCCAGGTATTCCTGGACGACCAGGATCTCCACGGTATCCTTTTAGTGGTTCAGTCGCTATTATCTATAAACCAAATGTTAAGAGGCATGGAGTGAAATCATTTTGGAATAACAGACCACTTTTAGTTACTTATAAAGCACACAATGTAAACATCATTCCTCATCATGGTTGAAAGTGATTACAAAGATTGAAATACTAGTTTGCTTAATGGTTCTACCCATGGCTTGCATAACACATGTTGGAAATATCATATAACACATGAATAATAAGTAGAAACTTATGATAAAACTCACATTTCCAGGTAGACCAGGGGGGCCCCTATTCCCCTTTTCACCCTATGGAAGACATATACAATTAAAACATCATGTTACAAAGCATGCTAACCCACCAACAGACTGCATATTGTTTTTGGAACTAAATGATCACTGACCGGCCTTCCTTGTATCCCTGGGTATCCTAGATCACCTCTGGAGCCATGCCTTCCCTAAAGAGAACTATGTTGTATTTAAATCCACACAATGAGTAAGCACACACACATGCGTGGACACACACATTATGGCTCTGCATACTACACCACTGTACCAATAATCCCTTTTGACCAGGATCGCCATCCTCCCCTGGCTTTCCCTGCAAGGACAAATAAGGACAAGTGTGAGGACATTTGGTCTTGCATTGAATCAGTAGGTTGTGCTTTCTATAAATAGAATAGTTTACAGAAGGTCTAAGGCATCTATTCATTTATTTATTTATTTTCCCCATCAAATAGCTATTTTGAGTAACGTTACATGCCAATAATCGTAAAAGCCCCAAGGGTCTGTTTAACGACAAGGCATGTGGCACACAACTTTTCAAGAATAAACATATGCATTTCACGGTCAATTCAGGCTCAGATTTTAGATTTTCAATTATGAAGGGTGACAAGATAATAGAGTGCACCTCAGTGTGGCATCGATCTAAGATTTTATTTCAGTATTGAGCTTAAACCCTTTACTTCATGTCACTTACTTTACTTGTATTGTAGCTCCAGAGAGGGATCTAATACTGTGCAGTTTAACTTGTGCCAAAGCTATTAATGACATGGGTTACATCAATGAAAAGAGCCTTATTATATTGTTATTCCCTTTCATTCCTTCTTCTTGCAAATAGTGGTTAATGTTGTATTACTGCCCTCTGCTGGTCATTATTTTTTAGGTGCTACTTCCAAGGTTTTACTTATAGCCCTTCTATGCAAAGTGATGCAGTGAAACATTTATGTTTGAAGGACGAGAGAGTGCAACAGTTTAACAGTAAATGTAATAAAACCTGTTGTGAGACATCACAACATTTCACATTTACACATAGTCACAAAGTGAGATTTAAACGAAATATGGAAAGTATTTGCTTACTTCTGGACCCTCCTGTCCTTTGTCTCCCTTTGTTCCTTTCGTGTAATCGCCATAACCAGGATCTCCCTGAGAAGAAATTGAAATTATGACAGCAATGTGAGAGAAAAAAACACATTACTAACAAGGCAGAACAAGCTTTGGACATTTAAAAAAATGGAAAATGGAAAGCATAATCCCTGATCAGAGTCATTTGTGCAGATTTTGAAAAGAAACTTACTGAAGCACCTTTGCACCCTTTTGCTCCTATGTCTCCTTGGTCTCCTTTTATACGCTGAATGAGAAATAAACTGCAGGTTATGGTTCATTATAGTTCATCAGTTGCAGTGATGGCATGTGTGGAACTGATGGCCTGAACATGGTGACATCAATCGATCTGTCAGTTGGTCACTCAGCCTGTAAGTCTGTCTGTAAGCACTTATATAGACTACATTGCTATAAAATGTATCATGAATAACCATGATGACCTCTTCATGAGAGCATCATGAAGAGGTCAGTGTGAGGTCACTGATTACTGTATACTGTAAGTAAGGCTAAGTAAGAGTAAGAGCCGTCTTGGTGCTGTGGTGTGTTCTTAACTTTAGAATGTGCACAGGATTATAGAGGGGCAGGGGCTCAAAGTTAGAAAAGGGCAGTATGTGCGCCAAATTTTTTGGCATTGTGCTGCAGGCATAATCAACATGAGTTTAAATACAGATGGTAATATTTCAAACACAGATAACCTACAGTTTATATCCCCAGAATGCTGAAATTACTATATTATTATTATTATTATTTTGTTAGCCCACACAGTAGTAGCAAAGTCACAATAAACTTTATATCTAAACCTCGGACCTGTACTTCAGACCTGTAGTGAGGGAAATATCATCCGCTGTAAACATGGTGCATTTTATTTTGAAAATTAACCCGGTGTTTTATTTTGTATTTTGTACACGATTTCCTGTCCCGCACGATCTGCTCTGTGCTTAAGTGATGCGCCGTGCTCCGACGTCCGGCAAAAATAGAAGCTGACACATTGACTAAAATAGAGCGTTTCTCTGAAATATTACACATATTTAAGCACGTTGAATAAGTGGACGGCGACTAGTTAGAGTAGACCATAACTCACAGGTTCAAGTCGCCCCACTGTCACGTCTCCTCAATTATCCATGGGCAGCTCTCTCTCTCTCTCTCTCTCTCTCTCTCTCTCTCTCTCGGCTCTGTGACCGAGTGGAGCCGCAACGGACAGAGAAGCAGCAGGCTCAACACACACAACAACCCCGTATAACAAGAAAATGGGTAGGCTACTGTAGAATACCGTGGAGTTTTTGTACCGCCGTTTTTTTTACATCCCTAACAGGAATTTATTAATGTTATTGTAACATGTAATGTTATTATTAAAAAAACAACAACAACACACACACACACACACACACACACACACACACACACAGAAGGCACTTTTTAATAGGAGGCAGGGGCTCAAGAAGCCCTAGGGCCCTATGTGGGCACATGCCTGTTCTAAAGCATAACTGAAATTCATCCAGGAAATTGTTTTCTTTAAGAAATATTTTCTATATTTTCAAGTACCTGCAGCTGGTCAGTACAGTACCTTCTAAGTTGGGTTTAATAATAGTTATAATTTAACAGCAGCTGTTTAAAAATGCATTCCCAGCATTCTACAGCGTTAATAATGTTATTGTTTAACCATAGAGAGGTTCTGTTAGTCAAACTAGTTACTTTTAGTGGATGAAAAACATTGTTAAATTAAAACCCAAACTTGCTTCAATGCAACCATGATAGTGCTACTTTATTATCATCCCCAAACATCACTCATCATTAATATTTTATTGCTGCAGTGATCTCACCTCAGCCTGTTACTATACCTGTCTTATGGGATCCTCAGAGAAAAACAACTTAATGTGACCCGGTGGCCCAGGTGGGCCACGTGGTCCTCTCCGCCCCTGCAATATACATAGATAATGTTACAGTATGATCATGTCACAGTTATACAAAACAATAATTGTGCAATGTTCAATGCAACATCCTCTGTAATTTTGATAATACACTAATAGCAAATTAAGAAATAAATTACCTTCAGACCAGAGGGTGCAGGCATACCTCGTGTGCCTTCTTGACCCTGTAGGATATGACAGTTTTTTTTAACTCAACTTGTATGAATGACCTGGTCTCTCTGCATCTAAATGTTAATCCTTTATTTTGCAGTTGCCTTCTGTGTATTACCTTCGCTCCGGGAACCCCAGGATGGCCAGAAAGTCCCTGTTTATTAGAATGCAACGTCAAGCTAATATTCCATAGTGTTACATATCTCAATCAATCATCTTAAGGCACTTTACACATAGAGTAGGTCTAGACTGTACACTTTAATTTAATTTAAAGAGACCCAACATTCCCACATGAGCAAGCACTTGACGACAATGGCAAGGAAAAACTCCCTTTTAACAGGAAGAAACCTCAGGCAGAACTGGGTGAAGTGGGTGGCCATCTGCCTTGACCAGTTGGCATTGAAAGGGGGGGGGGGTATTTGTGCAATGCAACCAAACAACTTCACTCACGTTATTACCCTGTGGTCCTTGGTCTCCATGTAGTCCAGGTATTCCAGGCAAACCTAGAGCTCCCTAAAATACATATAGAAAGAAAACAATGTGCCACTTTTTCTATCTCCATTTTAGGGAAATGCTGTACACATTATTTCTAATGCAACTGAACATTTACCGGATCTCCATCCCTCCCAGGCGGCCCAGGTTGCCCTTTTACTGCATGGGTTGATACCAAAGATACACCCTGTCAAATGGAAGAAGTAAATATATTTAACATTTAAGTTGTGGTTTTATCATTTAAGTTGTGGTTTACAACCATTAAATTTGGTATTGAAATATCTTATAATTACAGGTATGCAGTAATATTGGAAGATGTAATGATACTTCATGGTTGCATATTGTAGGCTTCACCACTCAATTTTGTGTATCTATGCTCTCTCACCATGTCACCATGACTTAGTGGGAGTCTATACTGCAACTGCTCACCGTTCCAATTTTGAAAGGAATAAAATAGGAAGGACGGAAAGAAGGAAGTAAGGAAGGACTTGTTATGAGTGTCTCACAGGTCTGGCATGATAAACCAGATGAACCTCTTCCAATAGTTTATTTAGTGTAAACATGTAGAGTGGTGTCTGCCTCTGTATATAGTGGGTGCAGTTCTAGGCAACGTATCATATCAGTTGTTTTCTTTATCTTCCAAGGACCAGGGGGTTGTAGCCAAATCAAAGTTGTCTGAACCACTATGTGAGGACATAGCAGCGTGACCAATTACCGGAACAACACTAATAGACAGCATTTGGGGACTCATAGAACATTAGCCATGGAAAGCTAGAAAAATGCAGTCTTCTGGCACGATTAGTTACAGCATGCTTTTGCTGCCATCACATAAAACATATAAAATACATGGGCAGACTGAGCAGGTGCATGCAAATTAAGTCTGATAAAGATGACTAACTGCCTGTGACAGGTCATCATGATCACAAGAAACCTTCATTTTTGATGCTGTTAGGATGTCTACAGTGTAGTAACATTCAATGCTAATATATTGTGTGTGAAAATAAAAAGTAACTGTTCCCAATAGTTTTTGTCCCGATAATGAGCTTAGATAATTAACAGATGTCGTCCTCCAGATGTGAGTGGAAGGACAATTCTGACAGAAGAAAAGAAAAACACATTATTGGTATCACATGGACTAGGTACAAAATGAGCTTTGGGAGCTTGAGGAGGCAGATAAGGCACCTGCTAGTACAGTGTCTTTTTTTTGACTGCATCAGAATGCAGTTTCAACCTTCCTTAATATATAGAGACTTAACAACTGGCCCTGGGTGGCACAGCATAATTCTTATTACCTGTTGTCCAGGTAGACCATCTGAACCCTGTAAAATAAAGACAAAACTGAAGCAAAGTTTGAACAGTAAGCAGTGTACTGTACAACAATACTGTATTTGATTACAACAAATAAATAATAAGAAATTTGTATCTTACAGGTAATCCATCAATACCATGGAGCCCAGGAATACCAGGAAGTCCCTCCTCTCCCTAAAAATGTATTTAAAATATGTAGTCACTGGTTCAGGTATTACAAACACGTTTTAAGCATTAGTAGATTTTTTTAAATTCATGTGTTCTTCAAGTTTAGAAAATTTGCAATTGAAAAGCTCTCTTTGTAATAACATTCAGGTAAAATCCAATTATACAAGCAACTTACAAGTTAACTAAAGCTATTTTATGGAAGACATACAGTTATATCATTACTGATATGCAATACTTTCTTACATCTGTTCCATTACAGCCTGGGGCCCCTGGGAAGCCTGGTGGCCCTTGTAAACCTGGGATACCCTGTAAGAGAATTTCAGCAGAAAATAAAAAGGCAATATCTACAAACACATACAAGAACATACTGGTTCATGATACATATATCAGATGGTAAACAGAATAAGACACCTCACCGGTAAACCATGAGACCCAGCAAATCCTTCTTTGCCTTTTGGTCCCTTTAAAGACAGTTTAAAAAATACAGATACTTTATCCACCACAATGTTTGAACTTTGTCTACATACTTGTAACACACATTAGTCATAAGCCATTTCAAACATGACTTAATTTTCACTCATTAAGACATCAAATAAACACCAAACAAACACACAAACAGACACAAGTTTGTATAGCATGGTTATGTTACCGGATCGCCTTTTGGGCCCTCAGGTCCATTTGGCCCAGTGTTTCCCTGTCAAAGACAACAACCTATAATTAATCTTTGTGGTGAAATGCAGCATGAGTTGCACAACAAGACAATGTAATTCATCACAGTCTTTACGTAGTTCAAGTCAATCATGCACTCTCTCAACATTATTGGATCTGTACATGCAGAGAAAATAAGCCAAACTGAAACCTACCTTTGGTCCCATAGGCCCAGGATCACCATCAGGTCCTCGGCGACCCTCTATCCCTAGGGGACCTATAGCACCTCGAACTCCCCTTTCCCCCTGTGTGTGTATTTGCATGAGTGTATTTATGTGTGTGTGCATGTGTGAGACAGAGAGAGAGAGAGAGAGACACACACACACAAACAGAGCAAGAGAGAGAAAGAGAATTTCAAATGATACAGATTTCTATTTGTAAATGTTGTCAATAATATGCCATTGTTTTGTTGAGTTACTGCTGCACACTACTATGTACCATATTACCAATCAATGCTGTTATTAGACTGACTACATTTTTGTCAAGCCAAGCGTTAGTCCATGTATTATAAAATCTGTATCATGATTCCATCTAAGGCCCTGTGTGTGTTTCCCTTGTCTTTCCTGTCTCTACAGCACCCTCTAGTCTAAAATTTCTCCATTTCTACACCAGACCACTCAATGCCCCTGGACTTTCCTTCCTTCATTTACCACAGTCACCTGATCACTTGTTTCTGCTTAGTAAGTATCTGCACCTGCCGCCCATTCTCTCATCAGATCCTCAGTACAAATACCAGTCTCTATCATCCATTTACTGCCTGGCGTAGGTAGTTTCTTACATGAACACTATCGTTCTTGCCAACCTTAATCCTGCCTGATCATAACAGTTTAGACCTTGAGCTCATTTTTTCCCTTTTTCCCTTTTGGACTTTGCCTGATTCAGACAGATTCCCCATTATAACCTTCCAGACGGCTCTGGCTCGCATCCTTGTGTTCCATCTGCTCTGAACCCTATATATGAATGTCCCTTGTCTCGTCAGCCCTGGACCCCCATATAGACCAGTTTCCATGGATTTCAGACATGCTCCCCTTGCCCCAACCTGCCTCAGCTTTCAGTCCAAGTCTCAGTAACTGTAATAACTATTTATTTCTTAATTACAGCTGATGGTTAATAAACTAGTTGAGAAAATATTCAGTCATTTTTCCTCTTTGCTATTTTGAATGGGTGGATTTAACATTTGTTAACACTGCTATTGATAAAATGACTGCTTACTGTTAGGATGGCTGTGGCTAAGGAGGTGGAGTGGGTTACCCACTAATGGGAAGATTAGGGATTTGATTCATGGCTCCTCCAGTCCAAGGAGGAAGGATTAAGGATGCTGTGACAAATTTAAGAAGCTACTTCAGCTGGATGCAGCCACTGTAGTGGGACGTGTGTCCGTGACTTCCTGGTGTGCCTCAACAGTCGCAACTATTTTACTAGTATAAACTTAACTCCAAGTGAGGAAATTAATTTGATCCTTTTTCTTTTTGCTGGAAGATGGGTCGGCACAGAGTACAGGGTGAAAAACTTAATATAACGAAACTCAGCACGCCAACTGAGACCCACCGCATGGCAAAGATGGAAGCTGACCAAGAAAAGTGATCGCTCAAATCTCTTATGAAACTGACCTGTCATATAAACAAGAGGATAGCCGATATCCTGGGTGCTAAAGAGGATAACCTGAGAGACACCTGCACCTGGACTCACCACCACATTATGCAACCAGGTAACTTCAACCCACTTTAGTAAACATCATGACATACTGCATAATGTTTGCAGAGGGTCATTTTACATCTGCTATTGATGGGCTAACAGAATACCGAAGCGTATTGCATTCACTTAGAAAAAAGACCCTCCGTTTTTCAGTATTTTTTTTCTTCTGAATTGACGTGATACTTCAAAATCCTGCACGAAGATCCCACCTGCAAGTAACCTGTTACTGCTCATCTTTGGAAACGTATTCTGTCACGCCAGAAAAAGGGGAAAAAAAGCATCAGAGAAGAACATCTAACTTTATGACGTGAAACTAATCACATAACATGAAACTTATCATGTTATAATGTGAAATAAATAGTTGGTCTCAAGCAGAGGTGGACTCCCTGTGAAGTAAGCTCCTACACTTTTTCCGTATACCACGACATTATAAATCCAACTACTGAAACATGTATGAAATACATCTATCCAATTAATAACAGTAGTTTGTCCAAGTGGCGTTGCTGTAAGTAGCTGTCCAAGATGGCCGACTATTGTACGGCAACTCCACTTGGACAAACTTTATTCCGTCTCTGCCCAAGGTTTAAGTGGCGTAAAGTAAAATTCCCAGCTACAGCAAATAAATAAGATTTTAATAAAAATTAAAAAACTAAAAAAGGACCTTAAAGTGCAGTTATAACATAGTATATGCAACAATAAAATTAAAAACGGAAGGAAAAGGAAAAAAGGACCTTCTTTGCACTAGAGCAATAGCAGGAACTTTAATTAATAATATTTAATAATCAATGTTACATTTTGTGTACATATTTCCTGTATTTTCTGTTTCTGTGTCTAAGACTTTTGCATAGTACTGTACATATATATATATATATATATATATATATATATATATATATAAACGATTCACAACAAAGCTACTGAAATGGAGGTTTTAACATATGTAGTGACGGTTGTCCAAAAGTGCGCGTAAGGGCTGGAAATCGGGCAGAGATGGAATTAAGTTTGTCCAAGTGGAGTTACCGTACAAGATGGTGTTAGCGCATGCACAGACAGACCGTACAGCAAATCTGGCAGCTACGGAAATCGGCCAGTGACACTCACATCGGGTACACATCATGCCCTCTATCTGATCATGTGATTATTTTCCTGTTTAAGAAGTGATAACTAAAGGTAAATAACATAATGACATACTACTGTACACTGATTTGTCACTTAGATGATGTATGTCTGATGTATTCGCATCAAATGTGACAGGTGTACTGATTTCACTGACTATTGTTTAATGTACTTGAAACATTGTTTTAATAAAGAAAGAAAAAAGCAGCGTTGCCAATAGAATAGTATTTTGCAATACAATTTGTGGCACATTCTTTAAAACTGAAGGGGGTGATATTCATTCATACTGTAGTAAACAGCACTCATTTGATGTTTTGCACAGACAAAAGATGATTCACTTACCCTGCTGCCTTTCACTCCCTCACAGCGGCACCTTGATCTTCCATTGCACACACACTAAAAAAAATAAAAATAAAATAAAATAAATCCCACTGTAGATTCATTTTTTTTTGTCAACCATTAAGAATGTTGAGGGCACTAGGAGCAAAAAAGTCAAACTGAACACGAGCATGCATGATTCTTTTCATCTTTACAAGAGGTACTGTTGTGCCTATGAAAAATGCTCATTTTAAACATAGAAATTACAATGCTCTCCTACTATTGTGACAGTAAACCTGAGTTCATAATAAACATCTTCACACTCTCTTGACTTTGGTTTTGACTGGTCTGCTTTTTTGTTTAGCTTCATTTTCAAAATGGGTCCATATTTAAAATGTTTGAATACATTTTTGTTTGAAATTGTGTTCCCACGTGAATAAATTCAATCAGATTCTGTCTGTTGTTTTAAGTGATCAAACAAGTTATTGCTGTAAGTGCAACCTTTAAAAATATTGTTGTTAATCAGTAACTTATTTGCCCACTGAAGAGAGTTTACTTTGATAGGATATGTAGAGGATTTATGAAGGTAATTTCCTTAAAATACCATCTATCACTCTTCAGGTTAAAAGCCTGTCTCTGTTCAACATGCTGGAATATTATCAGCAGAGCTGAATGTTCACCGAGGCTATCAGACAGATGTCAATGGTTTTCAAAACTACAAGGCTATGAACCACTGATATCATGAACCTGTATCAGTTTACATGAACATATTTCAGATTAGGTCATTGTTTCAGTTCACCCTTGCCTAGTGGAGATATAACTATAAACCACAGTGCACTGCACCTGGATCAACAGATCAATCATTAGTGACCTTAAGTCTTAATAGCTGATGCTCACTGATATACAGAAGAGGCTACATTCAATAATTAACACCACAGCTTGTGTTTATCACAAGTTTTTGGCAGGCGGAATATAATATTAAAAAAAACAGCTTGGACCTTTATATGTGTTTTAGTGCAGTTATATAACATTTCCTCTTCTTAGTCTAAACATTGACATGTGTGTTCAGATACCTCTGAGTTCTCCTTCTCCCATATCCTGTGCTTATTCATGACCTACCATAAAAAGGCCCACCAACTTGACAGTGCACAACACTGTACACAAAATGCACAAACAGATGGCAAACAAACCTCTTCTACTCTGGATACAAGATGATTGCAGATAAGCACAGACATTATAGTTACATACACACCACAGTGTTGTGTAAAGAATAACTAATGCTAACATGTACACAACAGGAAATACACAAGGCATATAAAGAGTTATGTTAGTTTCCAATAAATAGTGGTTTAATGGATTTGTTTTTATGGGACCTGGGAAAGATACAGGAAAAAAGGTAGTTATACCAAACATCATTAACAATTAATGTCAAAAATGCACAAGAAAAATGTTACTAATGGACTGCTTAAAAGGGCAAGTTGAAACTACTATGATGGAAGCTGAATGGATACACTGCTAGTGTTTTTTTTTAACAAATCAATCAACCACTATACTCAGCAACTAAACTCAGCCTGTGCAGTCTACTGTAAAATTAATAAGTTACAATATAATCCAGAAATGATCAGAGAACACTCAGCCTATACAATGTTATGTCAATAATGAAAAAAAAACAACAGCTTACATTTTTGGCCCCAGTGCCCATCAGTATCACAGCAAACAGTATCAGAAGAACTACAAACACTGTCCTTTCCATGGCTTTTCTTGCTGCAGTTACATCAAAAGCTCATGAGTAAGACACCCTGGGGATGCTGAATGTCTTTTTAAGCGTCCTCCTCAGCAAGAAGCCCTCACATCCATCCACTCCTGTACTGTGATGTTAAGCCATTTCTACAGTTGGATTAAAGTTCTCTGGGTTTCAAGTGCCTTCGTAGACAAGACAGCACAGAGTTGTTCACCCTGAAGAGGAGGTCCGAGCCTACTGATACAGCCAATCATTTCCTCCCCTCATCTCACTCCAGGACTTACAAACAGTGGCAGTTGCTTCATTTGGTTTTTTACTGATATGGAAGCAGGAGATTAATCTGTATGTTACCAGAGATGATCCTGTTTAGGATGCACTGAGATTCTTCTGAGTATCTGAATTTGGGTGAGTTGTGAAAGTTGTTCTTTGTGCATGAGAGACTGCTATGTATAGACTGAAGAGACAAATCTAAATGGATGAATGAGGTGAGAGAGGGCAGCACCAATAACATCTTTATCTGCAGTGTAGTCTCATTTTTTGATATTATAATAGCATGTGCTTCATATTAAAGTAGGGTTATCTGCATGGAGGTTTTTCACTACTTTCATATAAAGTTAATCATGCATTACAGGTGTCCAAAGGTTGACATTTGTTGACTTGTTTCATTCTACCTTTTATCCACCACAGGGGGCAGAACTGAGACCAACGCTCACCTGTTCAGAAGCCAAGATGAGATCCATACAAACTGCTGTGACAATGTGCTCCCTCAGGTACGTCCAATTGCAATGCTAATGATATCTAATCATTTTAAGTTATTTTAATTCAATAGCAATGCATGTTATCTTTGTAGATCCTTACATTAGAAAATGTAGATCAATAAATTATGATATCACATTTTAACAGTAAAATAAAGAAGTGATACAGAAAGATAGAGTTTTGGTAACAACACATGGCAAGATTTTAGTTTTTAAAATCCCCACATCTGCAGTATACTATATACATGTCAGTAAGTGTTACACTGAAAATCATTAAAACAATTGTAAACATTTATAAGATACATCTCACAAAGTTAGATGCAAGTCACATGCCCATTAACCTGAAGAAAAACACACTTCTTGCCTGTTTACTCAGATATTCATCACATCTGCATACTTGCATTCCAATAGACTCTGTATACAACTGACCTCTACACACAGACATAGACACACTCGGACTGTGGTGTCACCTGCAACGTGATGTCTAGATAACATTCTCTCTAAGGGTGGAGTTTTATTTATCAGGTCATTACTAAGGTTATTATAGTTTTGAAATTGTCTTTAGTTTTTATTTTTATTTAGTTTTCCAGTTTGCTTTTTTATTTCAGTTTATTTTTTGTTAGTTCAACAAGTGATTTAGTAGTTTCAGTTTTGTTTTTATTTTGAGGAATTGACTAGTTTCAGTTTAGTTTTTATTTAGTTTTGGTCTTAGTCTTAGTTTTTCTGTGTGACACCAACTATGGTTTATCATCAAGTCCTTTTTAATTTCATTATTTAACCATGAAGATGAACTTTCAAATTTGTGGGACTTTTCCCTTTTAGTTGCATCCCACAGTCCTCATCACTATACATTTACTCTCATCTATCAGTAGGTCGTACTCCAAGTATATTCAGTTTAGTTTTAGTTAGTTTTACATTGTTCATTGTAGTTTTTATTTAGTTTTCAGTTGTTTTTATTTTAATTTCGGTTAACTAAATTATTTTTTCATTGCTAGTTTTAGTTTTAGTCTTAGTTTTCGTTAACTACTGTATAATAACCCTGGTCATTACACGAGCAACCAATGTGCAGCAATTTAGCAAATAGAGGTGCCTTTTTTCAATTTGAGATTGAATATTTGTACAGGTAGATGAAACCTCACACATCTTGTGAGGTTTGTATCAGATTGACAAGAAACCTGAGTAATGAGATAACCAGCAAGTATGTTTTTCGTTTTGTCACATTAACTGTGTGACAGAAAGACATCCATTGGCTGGGGCTAAATGAGACTACAGTTAATTGATTACCATTGTTACATTCACAGGTGGATCCTTGTCCTGGTCATCTTTGTTCAGCAGCTCAGTGCAGTAAGATTTTGCTTTTTAAGTTTTCATATGCAAGTAAACATAATATACTACTATGACAACCATTAAATCTAAAAGCGTAGTGATTAATAGTTTCAATACAGTCTAATCACAAGATACTACAAATGATGTTTTGTAGATGTAGTATGATCATATTGTATTGCTGATTCACAGAAAGAAGTGTCCTCTTTTTGTTCTAGAGGTGTTTTTTCATTTAGATAAACAGCTAATTATTTGAAATGCCTCATCATACAGTACGCTATATTCTGATGAAGGCTAGGAAGAGCACACACATTACACCTTTTGCATAAGGACTTTGACTACCTTTAAGACTATGTTTAAATTTAAATACAGCTTCTGTTGTTTTTTGTTGACACAGACTATGGTACATATTGTAATGGGCTGTATTATACTGAGATATATTTCTAATATTTTGGCATCTTACATACTAATGGAGTAAAAATTACAACCACCTTACAACATAGCCAGGGTTACTGGCTTACTGCACTATGCACACTTCTATAACCTAATATAACCCATTACACCAGTGCAATGCTCATCACATTAATTGTTTGTTTGTTTTAAAGGTGTTCCTCAATTATTTGAAAGGGGATGGATAAAATATTATGCACTCTAATGAAACACCATTACAGACAGACTCAAAAATTTGGGTCAGTGCTTCTGTGACACGTGCTGAACAAGAGGTGTCTCTAATTATAAAACAACACAGTAAACACAGCTGATGGTGCTACAGGAGTCTGAAATGTAGTTTAGACCTGTCATAAACAACAATCTATCAACTTAACAGCCATGATAGCCCTGACCCTGATGCTCTCAATTTACCCTATATCACTGTGTGTATATTTTCTATAAGTCAGTATGTTCCTGTTTGTATACACATGACTTACGTTGGCCTAAACACAGTCAATCATCCCCAAAGCAGATGGTCTACACTTAGTGCTGGTTCAGTATTTTCTATCAAAATATCTTGATGTACTTGATGCACCTGGGAGCTGTATATGTTGCTCTGTATGTTTTTATAATACCGGTATTTGCCCCAAAGTAACACTTGTGCAGGACTGCTTGTGGTTCTTATGTGAACATAATGTATAAGATTGCATACCAGAGCTAGAACAAGAAAATTGGCCAGGCTGATATATTGGTCAAGTTGATTTATTATAGACTAGTGTATTGGTTGATATGTACCTAGTGTCACTAGTACATACAGTAGTTTGGCAAACAGAAAGCAACAAGTTCCTGCTTGAAACTGGAGTCAAAATTCTTAAAGAAAACATCGGAAATGTTTGTGTAAAAAAATACAACTGGCCAATATTGTTCAAGAGCAGCTGATTATGCTTGAACAGCATTGGTCAGTATAGGTATAGTATGTATTTCAAGTATCCAAATAGCTGTATGCTTCAAATATTGGCCGGATACATTAATTACATGGAAATATATTGCTACATGTTTTCAGCAGACAAGCTAAAATTTGTGTTAGAGCAAAGTTTAAGGAAAGATAGACAACAGATGTGCGGTAGAATTTCAACAGCCCAAACTTGTCCAAATATTTAGGGTGCTATAAGAAAAACACTATTTAATGTTTGAGATACAGACTTCTCAGCTATGTGAAACTCCCAGTACACACACACACACACACACACATACACACGCACGCATGCACACACACACACACACACACACACACACACACACACACACACACACACACACTCAGAGAGAGAGAGAGAGAGAGAGAGAGAGAGAGAGGGAGAGAGAGAGGAGAGAGGTGTGGAGTCAGGAACACACAATCTCAAAGCATTATGAATGGACTTTTATTTTCATGAAGGTCAGGACACTTGTTATTTCGTCTATTTGAGAACACTGACTTGCTTAAAGTTTTCTAATCAGGGACATCCAGTCTCCCAAGGGAAATGTGCTCCTGTCCAAGGCTAATTCTCAAAAGTATTCTAAACATATACAAGTCTGGCAGACATCTACCCAGTTCACAACCATGATGTGCCTGCTGATGTCTCTGTCGCTGTTTTTCTCTCTTTGTTGTTCCAGGGTAAGGTTGAAGGCCCATGCCAAGGGAGAGACTGCTCTGTATGTCGGTGTCTTCCTGCCAAAGGTGCACGGGTATGTACCAATTGCTCTCTCAATACTAAAGTTGAGATCATGAATTTTATATGATTTTTTTTTACTAATAAAGAAAACTGTGGAAAATTGTTTAAATTGTCCTTTTTTAAATGTATCCCTTAGTCAGGGATGCCTAACAAGAGCAGTGGCAGAACAGATAATAAAACAATAGATTTAATGATGCAATAGCTATTGTACATACTTACATTTTCTAATTAATTGCTATAATATGAATACACATTCATGTGGTGCAACATTATTGCTATGCTGGATAACAGCCCTTAATATCAAATATCATAATGATATTGGGGGGAAAAAAGTTTTTATATCTAGAATTGTCACTAAGAATCATAGTCTAAATATATGATTTTTTTTTTTTCTTTTTTGGATTTGTTTTTTGGAGGGATTTTCTTACATTATTTTTCTCTTTGTAGGGGGCTCCAGGTAAAGAAGGCCAGCAAGGACCCAACGGACCGATGGGGCAACGGGGATATGAAGGGCATCTTGGAGAGAAAGGCAAGAGGGGAGCAGAGGGATCACATGGACCAGACGGGCCCAAAGGAGATCGCGTTAGTTTTCACATTCACGTGCATGTTGTGTATGCATGTGTGTGTTGTGTCTGAAAGAGAGAAAGAGAGAGAGACAGAAAGAAAGGCAGATAATTCTTGCAAATACAATTGATAATAATCACAGTAAGTCTATGTTATTAAAGTTATTCAAAAATAACGTAGTGCTAGTGAGAGATAAATGAGGTGAGTGTGAACAATGAACAAAATCCTGTTTTTTACATTTCAGGGGAGGCTTGGTGTTCCTGGTTTTCCTGGTCATAATGGGTCGGCAGTGAGTAAACTATACTGTTGTTATTTCTTTAACTACAAATTAGAAACACACACATACAGTACAACTCACACTGACTACAATAATCCCATAAAGGTTAGTTAACCTCTGAAGGAATTGCACCAACTTTCCAAACCCTGCACAGCTCAAAACATGGTCTGACTTATTTAAACCATTTGTAAATATGTCATGTTACTAACTTTATAACCACCCAATTCAAAACACTGCTCCACTTTACTTTAAATCAGTGGTAGGCAAAAGGCAGCCTCTGTTTTGATTTTCATTGTTTATATTAATTCTTTATAATTTTTCACAAATCTATTGTAGTAGTTTCCTGCAATCCCAATGAATATTATCTTGCCACACGTAATACTGCCCACAGACAACAAGAGGCCTAATACCATGGTTGTGCCATACTAATAAGACTAATAAGGTGCAAGGTGCAGAAATAAAGTTTAATTAACATGGCAGAAATTTAATTTTTAATATGTGAATTCCAATACAGTTTTAATTACACAACTTAACCCTATTTGACCAGAGTAGATTTGCTCTTCACGAACAAGTGTCTAAAACAACTGGTCATCTGATGTCAATTTTAAATTGGCATCAGCACATTTTTGTTTGAGAAAGAACAGTACTTTTAGTCAACCATAAATGACGCAGGAGCCGGATTATTAATGGATAACCAAAAAGGTATCTATTTGAACCTGTGCTGACACCTGCTGTGTCTGGTGCAGTGATTTAAAGTATGTGTCTGGTGTGCCATCTAGTGGACATATCATAGGACACTGTAGATGTGGCCCTGGTTATCTTCATTGCCTAATGCAGCTTTCTAAAGGATTTGTGACGAACAAGAGCTCAAGTTGTTTATCTTGACCTCTATATAATTGTGAAATATTCAACCATATATGCCTGAACGTCAGAATGTTGTCAAAAAAAAAAAAAAAAAAAAAGAAGAGTTAAGAAAAAGAATAATTCAGGGAGCCTATAACTGCTGTCTAACACCATATCTGTACTATTTTATTGAGGGTCACCCTGGAGCAGGTGGTGAACCTGGTTTGCCTGGGGTGGATGGCTGTAATGGGACAAGGGGTCAACCAGGAGTCCCTGGTATTCCCGGTTGGGGAGGTATCGATGGGTTGCCGGTGAGTAGAGCAGCTACTGTTCTGATCTTTCTGCCATCATTCAGTCAGGAAGTTTGAGTTTGAGTATGTGTCTAGCTTAGTGCTAGAAAGACTGAGGGTGGAACCTAAGTTTGTTGTTGCCATGGTTTCCTCCTCCTCCGGTTATTGCGTTAGACGCTATGAAGCCAGCTAACTTTATTTTCCCTAATGTGCATCCTGAAATGATAAACCACACATACACACCCAAATATCATCATATCCTCACATCATCCACCTCCAATCATCTATACCAGCATCTGCTGATGAAGAATTATAATTAAATGTTCACTAAATGAAGACCTCCAGTCCCTGACTCTTTAATGGGAGTCTCCTGTCCATATTGCCGCTTCAACCGAAGAGCTTCATAAAGAAGAGTTGCATCCTGACATACAGCGACGCCAGCGAGAAAAAGTGATTAAAATGCATGAGTTTTCAATGAGCCTTTCCTGACATGCCGCGAGCGACATCGCCCTGTCCAGCGATGACACCCACCCCTCAAAAAATTGCTTGCTCTGTCTTTACGAAATTTGGACAAAATTTTGCAGCCGTGTCCCGCCCCTAAACACTTCTTATTGGTTGAAATGTACACACTGCTTCCTCTATCGCTCTGGCTAGCTAGCCTCTCAATAATTTGATTGGTTTTGAATAAACTTGCGATAAAATCCTCACGCTGCATATCAGGACAGTTTCGTGTGAGATTCCATCGCCGGTTCGCTTGCTCGCTGTATGTCAGGATGCAGTGAGCGGAATAATTAATTAAATAAACACTGACAGTGAATGTTCAAACAATGTTTTCAAAGAACATAAGGTATTAGGTTTAATCAAATAGTCCAATATGTAGCCTACTTTATGTTTTGTCAGAATCATGATTGATAAATATAAAATGAACTCTTTCATTCCATTAAGATTAGGTTTTATTTATATATTTTTTCTGATGTCAGCACTTATTGTTTCTACTTGTCAGGGATTGCCTGGACCTAAAGGAATCAAGGGAGAACCTTTTTATGGTAACCTCCCAGGACATCGTGTAAGTTCATTTTTGTTTGACTAAGGTCAAAACCCTTTTCTTTTTGATCACATAATTAATTAGCAATTTACCATGTCTGTAAAGACTGTCAACATTCTCATTTTCCTTTCTTATTTTATCTTACAGGGGGACCCTGGTCTAGATGGAGAACTTGGCCTACCTGTATGTTTTCTATTTTTATTTTGACACTAAAGAGGTATTCTTCAGTAGTATTGTGCTCATAAATGAAGCAGAGATAACATGCTTTAAATGTTACACTCTCTTCATGTGGTCAACTTAACTTGTTAACATTTATTTATATATTTATTCATTTATGTTTTGTTTTTACCCAGGGAGGAAAAGGACACACAGGGTGTAAAGGCAAAACTGGCCCTCTTGGACCTTCTGGGCCTATGGTGAATTTTCTTCTTTCTTTTTATATAGGTTAGACTTACAACAAGACAGTGTATTGTTGTTTATTAATGTACCTGCACAGAGTACAGCATTATTATTAGACCATTAATATCCATGATCTAAATAATGAAAGGAAATGCAGTGCTTTATCTATGAAAGAGTATGTTTATACCTGTGATCCCTCATTTAGGGTGCACAAGGACATAAAGGTGGAAGAGGACCACCAGTAAGTTACCTACTTTAAGTTTTCACCAGTTGTATTAGAACATCCTCACTTACATGCTCACATAGATGAACACACTCACATACTAAATAGTTTTGTTTGTTTTATAGGGTGACCCTGGAAGATCACTGCCAGGGATTAAGGGTGATGATGTAAGAAACTATTTTGGTTTTAACAACTATGCACTGAATTTTCTCCTTGTGTTTGTGGATGAATCCAATTTACAACTCCGAATGTCTTTACCCCTTTAATTTGATATCCCAGGGTGACCAAGGCTCACCTGGCCCACAAGGACCAGAAGAAGTTATAGAATTTCCACCTGATATTCTCCCACCCAAAGGTTACAAGGTGAACGAAATGCTCACTTTCACATTTGTGGTCATATCTAGATCTGTATTAAAAGGAAATCCAACTTGATTCTTGTCTGTAAGGTTTTTGTGCAATTTGTGCAAACAATATCATCATGTTGCAGTATATTATAATCTAAAAGCTGCAGCTCAAACTTAACCCTCTCCATGCATATTTTTGCAATTATTGTCTTTTGTGCATCTCAGGGAGAACACGGTCCTCCTGGATTATGTGGACCAAAGGGCATAAAGGTGAGTTTTATCCTGTATGTAAGGATATGTCTGTTCAGTGGGAAAGCAAAAGGTATTTCATTTTCATTTTTACCTTAGGGTGAGAGTGATGGAATTAAAGGGGAGCAAGGGCAGAAAGGGGATCCTGGTATTCCTGGAATTTGGGTAGGTGACTTTCATCATGCTGCACTAGACGTTAAAACAAACATTTATCTACACACCTACACACACATACAGTACATATATATATGTAATTGTTTCCATCTGTAGGGTCCGCTAGGTCCACAAGGTGCAGATGGATCACCAGGACCTGAGGTACACCTGTCACATAACTAAAAGTCTTCCCTATGCTAATACACTGAGATATTTAAAGTAAAATATTTTTTATGTTCAGGGTTTCCATGGAGAGAAAGGACTTCCAGGTCTCATTGGAAGACCTGGACCAAAGGTGAGCTCTGCACAACTTGGTGCAAAAGTATAAAGCTTTACATTTTCTACACTTCACACTGATTTGGATCGTTGGTCCTCTTATAAGTAGAACTAGTTTGGGAAGAAAGTGGAAAAAAACTAAACTTGTCTGCTGCCCTCTGGTGGTTACAACAGCATATTAGGGCCATATGTTTAAAAAAACTGACCTGGAGGAAGGGGGGGTAATATTTCGAGAAAGAACTCCAGAGTAAGACTGACAAGGGCGCCGCCATATATCTAATCTATGCCGGAAGTCCCAAGCGGAAGTTTCTTCTTTGTGTAATGTAATACTATTTCGGCGTCCATAATACATCCATGGTCCATATCGATTAACGGTTAGCACGTTATTTAAATATTGCACAGTGATGGTGATAATGGTGATAATGCAGTGAGTAATGGGTATGGACAATGAGAGTAATGATATTGCATGGTACAGTATACGGATATTGCACAGTATTAAATATTAGATATTAAGTATTGATGAATTAATATTCATGTGAAAGTAAGTATGATATTTGTTGTGACTGTGTGTGCATGTTGCAACTGCTGCCTAATCTGAAAGTGCTCAGTTAATTTGGTTGTTAATCTGAGAATTCTATTCAACCTTAGTTATTAGTCAGTCCTATTGTGAGTGTGTGTTTGTGTGTGTGTGTGTGTGAGAGTGAACCCTCCTACCATCACCACCACCACCACACAAACATAATATTCACATTTGTATTCATAATGTTGATTTTAAAGTTAAATCCATGAAACGTTAACATTATAACTTGATTAGTGCAGGCTTCTAACTAACTTCTGAGTTTAACAGTAGCCTATAAACTTGTGGAGTCAATTAACTAGTCAATTATACCGTTACGATAAAGATGTAACTGCAACAAAGTCCATAGAATTGTAAACGTATGTGGGGTTTTTTAGGCTTTTATTTTTGTTTTCGCTTGGGGCGGCGATTAACTTCCACCTGACACTTCCGGCAAGGCTTGGCTATACAGTATATGAGCGGCGATTGACTAAAATCACATCTTCACTGTGTGAATGCTCAACCGGAATAAACATAAATTGACTCTAACCATGTGTTTGTTATCTTAGCCCAGGTATCATCCTAAACATCCGGATTTTGCAAGACATTGCAAGAAATTGGGTCTGTTTCGGAGAAAAACCCATACAATGTCAGATAATATACAAGTTTATTTCTCATACATTTGAAGGAGTAGAACAGAAGTTTTTTTTTTTAAACATATATGGCCCTAATACACCGTTGTAGGTAGTTGCTCTGTGGGACAGTCACTTTTAATGGACAAGATCAGGGATGCTTTATCATTCTTCTCATTTTAAGAAATATTATGTAAATCACTCTTTTAATCTCCTTGCATCCAACAGGGTTACCAAGGAGATCCAGGTCTCCCAGGTCCCTTGCTTAATGGAAGTGAAATCAGAGGTGAGATGATAGCAGTATGGGTTGTATTAAATGTGGCGAGATTTCAAATTATTTTGAAATGTCGCCCTATTCAAATTATTTTATGTAACATTATATTTCAAGATTGTAGGCTGGTCCAACAGTGTATAATATTGGTCTCACTGTTGTAGTCTTGGTCATTACTATATATCGACAAAACAATGTTCTCACCACTGTAGATGTCAATCCTAGAATGGTCTTCTAGGACTGACATATTGGCAGTGAAATGTTTGTTTCAAGTTGTGCTCAACTTGTTACACCACATTTAAAAAAACACCAAAATGTATGAAGTATATAGACTTCTTTAACCAGTCCTGCAACATAATCCACTTATACACTCACATCACTATTTTTTAAGCACCAAGATGTGGTTGAATATAATTTCTGTAGACCATCAATTGAAATGAAATAGTCAGATACACCGTTTTGTTTTTAGATTTGTGTAAGTCCACTTACTGTATGAGAATAATCAATTGCGAAATCCCGGTAATATGTCTATTTCAGGTGCTAAAGGTGAACCTGGGTATCCTGGAACTCCCGGGCCATCAGGTGACCCTGGGTATATGGGCAAGCCTGGACCTCCTGGCTTGCCAGGGTTAATAATAACAGGTTGGAATTTAACCTTTATCTATGGTCCCTAACTTTGAGGGTACTCCTGACTTTATGCACTCTATACTTGAACCAGCGTATACTGTTTTTCTTTGTTTCACATCAGTGGTCTGGTTTTTAATATGTCTTGAACCTACCTTATTAGAAGTCTTAAATCGCCTCTCATACCTTTCTAGATGAACTGGGTCTGCCTGGTACTCAAGGGATCCTTGGGCCCAAGGGACAAAAGGGAGAGCGAGGGAGGTACATCAGCCCTCCATTAGAAGGACCAAAGGGCACTAAAGGAATCCAGGGAGTTAAAGGTGTCATAGGCCAGCCTGGTCGTCCAGGTACAGTATATTTGGACTTACCACATATTAGAAATAGCACCAGAGTTTGTACATGTGTCATAATAATATCACAAACATCATTTGAATAATTGTTAGTTTGTCATGATTTTGTGCATAATTATTTGAATGTAGTATTACACACTGATTTTTACCCTCTGATGTGTGTATGTGTGTGTGTGTGTGTGTGTGTGTGTGTGTGTGTGTGTGTGTGTGTGTGTGCGCGCGTGCCTGTGTGTTTGTGCGTGCGTGCACATGATCAAATTAGGATGTCGAGGTGAGATTTCAAATATTTCTGATAAAATTCTCTTCATTTTAATACTCATTTTCCCTTCATTCAACGTCTTGCCTTCATTCAGCAGAAATGTTTAACTTGCATGTGTGGTTGTCTATGTTTGTGGCTGCTTGATCCCACAGTTTACACCTGCAACCCTGAGTATCCTTGGGATCCTTCGAACCCAGGTGACCCAGGACCTAAAGGAAACAAAGGAGTAAAAGGCAAAGACAAATTTGATAAAAAATATTTTGTTGCATTGCAAAAGTGAATAACATTTATTCCACATTTTAGTTCACGTTTATTTTCCTGTACATAATCAGATTTTTATGAAAAAATACTGCTTACATTTATTGGACACTGGGTTGCATCAATGGATTTAACCAGTATTTTTCATTAAAAATCTGATACACTGCCTGACCATGTTCCTTCTACAGTCAAATGCATTGTTTATTGAAGAAATGGACACTGACAATTTTCTTCTCAGTCTTGATTTGATCTGTTTCTCATTTTTTTATTTTTTTATTGTGTGTTTTGTTTATTTGTTTGTTTGTTTTATTCAATGTAAAGCGTCCTTGGGTATGTGAAAGGCGCTATATAAATCAAACCTATTATTATTATTAAATATGACAGTCAACAAGTTATTTCAGTTTAAAAAGAATATCTGACAACAAGAATTTATTAGAATATTATGTTTTAAATCCAGTCAAGAAACAATCATTGTAATTTAATTTAATAAATTAACTAATTTCTTCAACTATAAGTTCTGTGCTGAAAAAAAGCCCAACATTTTAAAACAGCAATCATGGTAACTTAATACAGTTGATAAAAATTGAATCTGACAATAAGAATTTTGGATCAATTATCTTTAAAAGACGTGTGTGAGCAGGGAGAGAAAGAGAGGAACTGGTTGCAGACCTCCATCATGAGTTCAGAGATTTTGGCTCAGAGCTGATGTGATTATATTATAGAGGTCAGGTGGTTGAGGCCAGGTGAAGACATTCTTCTTACCCAGCTGTTTCATGCAGCAGCATTCATGCATGCTCTTTCACGAGCTGCTTTTTCCAATGGCATCCAATGGGGAAAATCCGTTTTATTGTTTTAGTTTGTTTATATTAACAAAAAGGCTTTTAATAGGACTCAAGTGATATAAGCAGTTACACAATTTAGACATTTAATTTTAAAATCAAATTTGCCCCCTGTCTAAGCACATGGCTTTGGTTTCAATATTTGAAATGTAATTCTTAAAGTAAATATTCATTTGAATTAATTCTTATGAATTAAAAATATTTTTCTAGGGTTACATCATGCAACATGTAAACAGAGCAAATCTAAGTCCAAAAAACATCAGTTTATGAGTAATTGTTAAGAGCCTCTAACCCTGTTGGGCAGCGGTTGTGATCATCAGGGGTCCTTCTCTGTAAAACCACTTCCTGTTATATGGCCTTCTTCGCTATTTTGACAAAATGCAAATGTAATATAAGGTTATGCCAAACTAGTTGATGCACTGTTTTATTAAGAATTTGAGGGGTTTCAAGCTAGTGTAATTGTTTTGGTTCAAGTTTTGATGGTTACACAACTGGGACATTTTTGCCATAATCCTCTAATATATTCTCTCAAAATGGATTAGAAGAAGAAATTGTATACGTGGTACACAAGAAAAGAATGTGTGCATTTATTTTCAAATTTTAACCCCTTTAAATTTGACTAAACCACAGGGACACAAAAAAAGTTGCGTCACATCATTGATCCATATGTCTGAGAGACTGATTGAGCAAATTTGTCATACACTTTTGACACTTCTTTCTACCACAGGCTGCCCAGGGGTATGTCAATGTACACCTGTTCAGGGAAGCACAGGCCCCCCTGGTCCACCTGGTTATCCAGGGTTACCTGGAACTCAAGGGCTGCAGGGAGACCGAGGAGTGGAAGGACCTGAGGGTCCAAGAGGACCACAGGTGAGGACAGAACTCAAACTACAGTATATACCATAGACTGTATATATAATGGACGTAACAGCTGTGACATCACCCATTGATTTGTGGACTGCTGCTTTTGAGGCCAATAGTATCGGATCTGAGCAGCGCCATCTTGAAAATTTGAGGTGCATGTCGGGGAAAAAAAGAACACGGATTCGACATATATGGGCATCTGGAAGAGCAAGAGGACGGAATGGGGGGGGGTTACGAGGGCTGGATCTCGAGGAAATTGCACGCCTACCTACCACAGTCTACACCGGCAACCTGGTGATGCTAACCAAGTTAGCTGTTACAACTAACTATAACCACAAAACTCTGGAGAAAACTGTCAGTGGGAAACAAGTTCACGGCTATTTTCATACAGTCTATCTGTCCGCCCTCCTGAACCTGTGAATGAATCAACCTGTCAATCACGATGTAGCCACGCCCTAATGCATACCCTGCTTTATCATCAAATATAAAATCAGGAAGGCCAAAATTTCACAAATGAACATCATACTGCATTGAAGAAGGCTTTAAACTAGCGATTGAGACCATAAACACATTTTGAAAATGTTTACTGAGGTTAGAAATCAAGTCAATGGGTTCGCTATTGACTTGTATAAAGACGGAAGTCCTTTTGAACACAAAATGGTCGCCTTCTGGTAGAATGCAGTTCTAAGTTACTTCGGCGTTGGCCTCATTGCAGAACTCCTGGCCTGGTATATTTATATAATAAATCTATTCATTGTTATAGCCACAGAAACATAGTTTTGTATTTTACTTTGTTTGTTACAGGGATTTCCAGGACTTGCTGGTGTAAAAGGACGGAAGGGTCAGAAAGGGGACTCTTTTGTATTTGGAGTTAAAGGTGAGCATCTTTTAAAGCCAAACATGCACTATCCAAAGTATTATTACACAAAGAAACGAAAGTTGTGTCTAATAGGTATTTTAAATGTCAGGAAATCTTGGTTTTATAGAGTTAATAATGGGAACATTCTAAAAATATAATTAAATTCAAATACATATTTAGTTTTCAAGTGCAAGAACTTACAGTAAGGCAATCACAGTGCATTGTGTTCTGCAGATCCCTCAATGGTAGTTTGAAATTTATTTTAAGATGTATTATTGGTCTGTTGGGGAATGTATGCTTTTTGGCAAATAAATAAACATCTTTATTATACTCATGGCCAGTGACGGACTGGGATAAAAAAACGGCCCTGGCATTTGCACCCACAAGCGGCCCAACTCGCAGATGCAGACCCAACGCACGGAAAGAGAAGCATTTTTGATAGCCCCAATGATGGTGCAGATAAACTCCCATACTTTCAACAACTGCATAAGAAAATTGTCATATCAATGCACAAATAAACCATTATGAATAGATTGTTAGAGCCAGCCGCTCCATAATAAAAACATTTGTCTTACCGTCATGCAGTTAACAAATTGCGAAGGAGCCTGCTCTTTTCCGCAACAAAAAAATTAATCCAATTTGGCGCATTTTTCACCCTCAAACAGCAGCGCTTTCTTGATCTTGTCTCTCTTTTTCTCCGCTCCCCCTTTCTGTCGCTTAGTGCCTCTATTCATTTTTTCTAACCAGTTAATCGTATAATCACCACCACAACCAATCTACTGAATGACTTGACCACCATTAGTCCAACTTCCAACACACAAATGCGCAGACGCGATTTACTACACTTTTTTACTTTTTTACGTGATTTACTACACTGCCATGAAATTCCCAGAAGGCATTGCTTCATTTTAATTTTCTCAAACAATCAAATACAAAATACCAGTAGATTTGTTTTATTTCAAACCATGAACATTTTTTAAAATCCTAACAAGAAATTTCCCTTCAAAAGTAAAGCAGGCTGATGTAAAACTTGAAATACACCATGACTATGATGTATACAGGTATATGTGGTATAAATGCCAATCAGGTCAACATTGTCAAATACTGCATTCAAAATCATAAGAGATATGAAACCTAGAAGCGCGTTGGGAAGTTGTTCAGCATGCAAGAGAGAGTGGGCCGCGTCAGTGCCACTAGGGGCAGCTGTGATCCATTTA
Source organism: Scomber japonicus (assembly GCF_027409825.1). Classification (NCBI taxonomy): domain Eukaryota; kingdom Metazoa; phylum Chordata; class Actinopteri; order Scombriformes; family Scombridae; genus Scomber; species Scomber japonicus. The sequence goes on along the minus strand of NC_070589.1, from coordinate 16,950,368 downwards.
GCGTGCTCAGCCGGTCTAGACCTCTGCGCGGCCGTTCTGGCATCTGCCTAATTGCCAGACCGCCCAGTCCGTCCCTGCACCGGCCCAAATAGCACGTCGGCCCACCGGGCATTTGCCCGGTATGCCAGATTACCAGTCCGTGCCTGCTCATGGCCAGGGTTATTGTATGTTTACAGCCTAACATGTACAGGTTGTTTTTTCTACTGAAAGGTGCCAAGGGTGATGAAGGAGCCCCTGGACATCGTGGTTCTGGTGGTAGACCAGGTTTTCCAGGACTAGATGGTCACCCTGGCCCTGCAGGAGACCCTGGACCACCAGTGAGTGTGTGCTCAACTGTAAATTAACTGTAAATTAAATGTTTTTCACAGAACAGATGTATGAAGAAATGGTATGGTACATTACCAAATTGTACCTGGTTAATTACACTGTGCCTGTTAAAAATGTTCCACTTTGCTCCACTCTGCCTTTGCAGGGCCCTGGATTTAAAGGTTCACCTGGTCGAGAAGGTGACCCTGGTGTCAATGGACCAAAAGGGTTTCCTGGGCCTCCAGGCCCCCCAGGTCCTGGTATATCAGGTCCCCAGGGACCACCTGGACCTAAAGGAAATCGGGGATATCTTGGCCCTAAAGGACTTCCTGGGCGACCGGGGCCTCCAGGTTTGAGACTGTGTTCAATTCAGATTTTTCCCACATTAAATGTCGTGTCAGTGCCTAAAAAGCATGTTGTCTTTGTGTCACCAGGTGAACGTGAACAATGCTGTGGAGAAATCGGATCACCTGGTCCTAAGGGTGAGCCAGGTTTGCCAGGTAAGACTTTGATGAAAAGCTCCATTTCACTACTGTCCTCCAACAGTACCAGAGTTACTCAGAAAGGGCATTACAATCAGAGTTTAACGGTGATGTATGGTAAGGTAAGTTATGAGCTCAAAACTTAATGGCATATGTTGCACATACTAAGCCACATGTCATTAATGAAAGATGATTCATGACCCATAAGACATTATTGGTTCATGTTGCAATTCTTTCTTTTTTACTTGATCTAATGTAGGGAGTCCAGGTCAACCAGGAGTACATGGTCCCTCAGGAATCTCAGGCCCCAAAGGCATTAAAGGAGATGATGGTGGAATTGGTCGATGTGGATTGCAAGGTAGTGACCTTGTTGTTATATATTATATATAAGGCATATCTTTTCAAATACCTTTTTTCAGTGGAGGACCCAGATCAAATATTTTGGAACTGTATCCACAGTTAGTAAATTTGTTTGCATGCTTTGTTGTAACAGGGCCTCAAGGTTTAAAGGGAGATCCAGGTGACACTGGTCCTAAGGGAATCAGCCTGGATGGCCCTCCAGGCCCTCCTGGAATACCAGGATACCCAGGCAAGAAGGGTTCCCAAGGAGATGGTCACCCAGGCCAACCAGGGGCTCCTGGTCCACCCGGCCTTTGTGGGGTTGTGGGGCAGAAGGGATTTTCTGGCATTCCTGGGCACCCTGGGCTTCCAGGTGAGAGTTTATGTTTAAGTGAACACAAACCAATTAATTATCAAATTAATATGGCTAGTATCACAGACAAAAAAAACAGAGTTACAGTATACTTGCCATTCTTTACTGTGCATTGGGATTGGTTGACTATTGGTGCTTCGGGTTCACATTATCATGGAATCACAGGTGTACCAGGCCAACCTGGACAACCAGGCCCTAAAGGGGAACACGGGCACATAGGTGAGCCTGGTGCCACTGGTCCCCCAGGCCCAAACTGCACTCTGTGTGAGTTCCCAGGACGTCCTAGCCCAGGACCTCCAGGAAACCCTGGACTGAAGGGGGTACCAGGTGAGCTTATGGCAGCAGAAAGCAGAATTATGGAGGTGATGCTGTCACTTCAAATGTTCCTTATAACTGTGAAGATTAATTCCAACGTACATTCATGCATAGTTTATGGAGCCACCATCTCACAGATGTATTCCTTCCATTCAACTTTATAATGTTGCATAGGCCACCCTGGTCAGAAAGGTTATAAGGGAGATACAGGTCCACCTGGCTATGGATGGAAAGGTCAGCAAGGTTTCCCTGGCCCTCCTGGTGTGCCAGGACCAGCTGGACCAAGAGGCAATACTGGCCCAATAGGAGATCCTGGGAGTGATGGCTGCCCAGGAAAGAAAGGTGAACCAATGGTTTGTCTTGATAAGAAACCTTTATCACTGTGAAATTATTTATGATTCTTATCTGAAATATACACCTCACAAAACATTATGCATCTGTGTTAGGAAGGAAACTTTATTATTTCTTTCCCCTGAAATGAGACTTTCCCTTTGATTCATTAAGGTGAAATAGGGTACCCCGGCAGGCCTGGGGTCAAAGGTTTTCCACATCCTGGACCTCCAGGACCCCGAGGGTTACAGGGGGAGAGAGGCTCAAATGGTCTCCCTGGTTGCAAAGGAGACCCAGGATCGCCTGGTAATACATTTAAGGTGTCTCTGTATGTGCCATGTGTAGAAACCAGAAGAAACAATATATTTACTGTTCAATTTGCCTTGACCAGGTTGTACATAACAGTTTGTAAACAGCCATCCTCTATACAGCTGAATGTACAGTATTGGCTAATGGAGACATGGCACTAAATAAGGATGAATGAGGAAAGAAAAAGTGTCACCATGTTTTGCCATTTAATTTAGGGTAAAAGACGAGAGGTGTAAATTTAGTGTCCGTATGCCATTAATTTAACATAAAAAGATAAATAAATATGATGTTGAAACATTCAACTCTTAAGGGCTGTCCACACTGAGAACAATAACTATAACAATAACGACAACAATGTGAGCATCTACACTTAGCGATAACGTCCTGTAAACAGCACTTTTTATGCACATGTTGCACGTTCCAGCTGTGTCTGCAGTTGAACAAAATTGATTATTGATGTTACTGCTGTATGTTCTATGGATGAATAAAAAGGAAAACAGAAGGGTTCACAGGCGGGTGCTGATACAGTGCATTTAAGTGCACTTATAAGAAAAAAATATATCATTTTAAAACATAAGATGAAAAGAATTTGAAGTATTTGATTAATTAAAGTATTTCTACATTAACATTTTAATGCATTTTATCAATAATGAGCAGGACATATGATGTAAAATTTGTTTCATCGCAAACATGGATTATATTTATTCCACATTTTAGTTCACATTTATTTTCCTGCATATAGTCAAGATTTTTATGAAAAAAATACTGGTTACACCAATTGTCATTGTTTTGCATCAGCTGGTGTAGCCAGTATTTTTCATAAAAAATCTGATACACTGTCTGACCATCTTCCTTCTACAGTCAAACACCATAGTTTGTTGAAGAAATGGACACTGAAAATCAAATATTACAGTCAACAAGGTTCAGTGAATTTGTTTTTTCATGTTTTTTCGGTTTTGAAAAAGGAACACCTGACAACAAGAAATGATTAGGGTAAACTCTTGCATTATATTTTAAAATCAGTCAAAAAACAGGCATAATTTCATTTAATTAATTAATTAATTTCTTCAACAGTAAATTCTGTGCTGAAAAAAAAAATTACAACAAAAATCATGGTCCTTTCATATTAAAATTTAACTTGTGTTTTGTGTGGTAGAAAAAACAAAACAAATCACCTGACAAAAACTCATAAGTCAATTCATAACTTGTCTTCTATTGTGAATACAGTTGATGAACAATAAGGATGGACAATAAGAATTTTGGTTAACATATCTATATATAAGATGTGTGTGGACAGAGAGAGGGGGGGGGGGGTTGTTCCACTCCTCCATCATGAGTTCAGAGGTTCTGGATAAGAGACGATATTACATTATAAAGAGGTCAGGTGGTTGAGGCCAGGTGAAGACATTCTTGCCACCCAGCTGTTTCAGCATTAGCTTTCACACATGCTCTGTGATGAGTCACTTTTTCCTTGATGGCATCTAATGTGTAAAATCAATTTCATTTATTTTAGTGTTATTGTTTTAGTTTTGTTTATATTAGTAATGAAATAGCAGAAATGTAAGTAATTATATTTTACAGATGTTATATTTGAGTAACATTTCTCCTTTAAATTAGTTATTGCATTTTTAGGTATTATAAAGCTACTGTACATGTTCAAAAGTAGTTTTTTTTATAATGCTTTTATAATACTATAATTAGTATAATGAACTACTGACATATGACACAAATATCCTCTAACAGAAAGGCTTTTAGTAGGACTTAAATGGTAGAAGCAATTATATGATTTTGACCTTTCATTTTAAAATCAAATTTGACTGGTCATGGACTGTAAATTCATGGCCTTGGTCTCAAAATTTGAAATGTAATTTTTAGAGTAAATATTGCTTTTAATCATTCTTATGAATCATCAATGTTTTTCTAGGGTCATACCTTTTGACTTGTAAACTGAGCAAACCTGACCAAGTCCTAGAAACGTCAATTTATGAGTAATTTTTAAGCGCTTCTAACCTTGTCAAGCAGCAGTTGTGATCATCAGGGGTCCTTCTCTGTAAAACCACTTGTTACATGGCCTTCTTCAACATATTAACAGAATGGCCTCTTAAATGGTGGTTACATTACTAGACACACACATGTAGTTTACTTGACTTGACATGATTCCCCAGATTAAATTTAATATTTAGAACAATTGTATTCCATTACATTTATTTAATATAAAACAAGTTATAATGTAAGATTATGCCAAGCTAGTTGATGTGGTGTTTTATTTTTATTTTTTGTTTTTAAGCAAGTTCAATTATTTGGTATGAGTTTTTATGGTTACACCACTTAGACATGTTTGCCATAATCCTTTAATGTATTCTGTCAAAGTTATTTATGTGTTTGGTTTAAAAAAAAAGTGAACCCCTTTAAATTTGACTAAACCACACAGAAACAAAAAAGTAGTGTCATGTTATTGACCCATTTATTTCCCCCACATTGTAATGAGGAAACAAAGTTCCAGCATCTTTGTATGATAAAGAGAGACAAACCTCTCTTAAGAAATCTCCTCTGGGTGTTATCCTGTTTCAGTTTACAGCACATCAGTCCATGATGAGAAAGGGCCAAATTGTTGTTGGCAACAATATATAGAATAATGGGCAAAATATTTTATCAAAAACATATTTTAAAACGTGAATAACTTCTGTCCCGAAATTTGTGTGTCATCAATGTCATTCAGTATAACAATGGTTAAATGCTGATCATGTGACAGTGGGTGACATCACAAAAGGGACCCTTTGAAAAACCCCTGCCCATGTGGTGAGGTGACTAAGTCTCTCTGTAATATTTGATAATATCACTTTTTCACCTGCTAGTAACCCTTCTGTACAACACGGAAAACAAATTTGTAATGTTATTCTTTTAAAAAAAGCAATTTTACATATGATAAGTCATGATAATGTTTATAGGTCAGGGTCATCACTTTATATAGGTGGCTAAGAAACTGCCTGATATTTTTGTGTGAGATCCATCCTTCAGCAGAAAAAAATCTCCAATGTTACATACTAAAAACTGCTGGGTTAGAAATAACCCAGCAGTTCAAACTGCTGAAACTGCCACACAATATTTTGTATTAAAATTACTTTTTACTCATGGAGACAAAAAACTAATCTCAAAGGATGAAGTAAAATATATTTTTAACCATTTTTGCACTGTTTTCAGTGTAAGGCAGTAAAAGTTTGTAAAAAAACCTTCAACAAATTTAGAGTTGTCCCCAAGATGCAGTATGACTAATATGAGGTGACACTCCATTTAACATTTAAAAAAAGTATGTAGGGAACTGTACTTGCTGTTGTATTTTTTGCTACTTCGAATGTCTTTGACCATTCATTTATTGAGTTGCACTTCCAGTGTATTTTATGAATCAGACTTGCAAGCATTTCATCTGAAATCTGTGGCCCATTCAGGCTTACGTGGTCCCAGAGGATCACCAGGAAAACCAGGAGGACCAAGATGTTGTGAAAAAGGCCAAAAAGGATTTCCTGGAATGCTTGGGCCCCCAGGCCAACCAGGGCTTAGAGGCAATTAAGCACTTAACTCAAACATTTTTTGAAACAAGATTTTCTTTTGAATTTCCAGTCACTTCAATACAAAGATAAACTAAAGATTTACAATATATACTTTTTTTTGCTTTTTACCTTACAGGCTCAAAGGGTCCAAATGGAGTGCCAGGTGATCCAGGGCCTAATGCACAGCCTGGTCTACCAGGGTATCAAGGCATTGTTGGTGCTCCAGGCATAACAGGAATACCAGGAGCTCCTGGGTGTCCTGGAATCAAAGGATTTCCTGGTCAAAGGGGACATCCTGGGCATTATGGCAATATGGTATACAATAAACCTAATTTATTCTTATTCCAGAGACAGCTGTAAGAGTCTGTGCACAGTGTTTAGTATCTGTCCTGTCAAAGACACAGAAAAATAGTGAGTCACACAGAAGAAAACTACAAATCATGTACCCCATCTATAATTAAAACACTAAGGTAGACAGCATGTAATTTCTGATCATTTCAACAGACTTCACTGTACATAATTGATTATATGTTTGATTTATTAATTATTTTTGAATGTGTGGATGATCATATGTAGGGTGATCCAGGTCTTGAGGGACATCCGGGAAAACCAGGGCTGCTAGGGTTTCCAGGTGCCAAAGGTGAGTCAAAAGAGAGGTTTTATACTTTTAAGGGAGATATGATTCCCAGCAGCCCAAAAAAGTAAAATTATGTATTGTTATAATAAATGGAAATTTAATCAGCTATATATAACAATAGCATTTCATGCATGTATCATTTATTTGGGCTTAATGAAACCTATCCAAACCTGTTCCAGGTGAGCCAGGTCAATGTTTTGGACCACCTGGTCCATCTGGACCCAAAGGAAATCAAGGGGAGAAAGGAAATGGTGGTAAGTTTAGAATATGCTACACTTAGCAGAAGATCTTCTGAATGATGAGGAGGGACTCTTCTCTTGTGAAATTTATATACTGTACACAAAATTATTTGTCATAAACAGTAAGAACACTTTCCTTCACCCTATCCCAGGCAATGCGTTTGACATGTTAGGGTAGCATCCCATCAACTTTCACCATCAGCTTCCCTCATTCATTGCCTTTCTCTTCCATTCAGCGCCAAGAGGGGATCCAGGTGATCGAGGCATTTGTGGAAACCCAGGACACCCTGGACAACCAGGCATTCCCGGGGAACCTGGAAGAAACGGTAGACGAGGTAATTTTCCAGTGAAGATCTGAATCAGAGAACTAATGTGCTGGAGATGTTGTATACTGTATCTTCATAAGAATAAATTAGAAATAAAGCACATTGCAGAACTTCCGGTGATGACGTGAAGAGGATAGGCTGTGTGCTGAGGAGACTGCCATGCTCTAACTCTATTTATCTAATAATATATGCCAAACAACTTGTTTTAGACTTATAAAGTGGTCTAAGAGAAACAACTCATGGACAAGACAAAAACCCTATGAGCTAGAAATACCCTGGGCTCAAAAGTCTGTCGACTTCTGGTGACGCCACATCAAGCTAACGGAGCAGCTAACAATAGCAATGCAGCTAGCAGCATGGCCACAGCAAGCCTCGCAGGGGGAGGAAACTCCAAGATCCTACATGAAATCTGCAATATGAATCAAGGTCTGCATCAGCAAATACAGAAGGTAGGTGACAACGTGACAACAATTCAAGAAAGTCTGGACTCGCTGAAAACAGATCTGGTTAAGCTTGGCTCCAGAACCAGCGAGGCGAAGGCGAGAATCTCCCTGCTAGAAGATGAGAATGCTTGTCGACCTGTCGCAAAGTATGGAGAGCAAAATCACACAGCTACAGTCTCGCCCCAAATACCAGGAAAACTACAGCAGACAAAGAAATATTCGCATTAAAGGGGTGAGAGGGTGCATCGGACGCCTACAACTCGCCTCCCGCCAGACTGGCGTAACATTGACCCCCGGCCACAACACATACTGGTGAGGTTCCTCCGATTTTCTGACAGGGAAAAGGTACGACTCAGGGCCAAAGAGCTGGGTCAATTACAGTGGAAGGACAGTGAAGTGGAATTCTTCTTCGACTTTTCTAAGGAGGCCCTACGTTCCCACATTTCTTAGAGATTATTAAAATGTAGGCTCTATGTTCCCAGAGATCTATGTTTCCACATTTCTAAGAGATTATTAAAATTTAGACCCTACTGTATGTTCCCACAGCCCTCCATCCCACAGACATGTGGGGTGTCCTGGTACCTCTGTGCCTCTGAGTGAAAGTCCTTCATGAGCAATAATTTACAAATTAAACACTGGGGCGGGCACAACGCAGTCCTAATTGGGCTGTCTTTTCAGGTAGACCAGGCTTTTCTCCTCATTGGGTTGACCAATCCATTTGATACACTGGCACGGCACATGGGCTTTGAGCATTGGCATAACCAGGGACTTATAGAGCACCATTGGACACTAGAGGCAAGTACTCCAAGCTACCACAATTGGGGCACTCAACTTCACTAGAAACTCAAGCCAGAGTTGGTGGTTGATACTTTCATATTACCCAATCCTAGAGCAGACTTTTCTCAGACATCGGGCTGTGGGAACATAGCGCCTAATTTTGAAAAAAAAAGTTAGAAATGTGGGAACATAGGGCATTGGGAACATAGGTCTAATTTTGAAAAAAAAGTAAAAGTCTAAGTAATGTGGGAACATAGAGCTGACCCCGATGCGATATCCAGCAGTGGGTCACGGTCAGAGAAAAAAGGCACCGTTTTGAAGACGCATCAGCCACGAGGAGGTGTGTGTTGAATCGTTATTTCATTCGTTTTTTTTAAATTTTAAGATTTCAGACAATTTCACTTCAAATAGTCAAATATATAGTATAGTTTTCAGAGAAATCAATGTGAATGATTGCCTCTTCTTTTGACAGGTTTTTTCCAGCTCTCTGCAGTAAGAGTACTGTTGATTTATGAGAAATGTATGTCTTTTGAATTTATGCAGAAGAGAGTGGAATAAGTCCACAAGATTATCTTGTGTATCCTCCATCATTTTCTTTACAGTGATTTTGACAGTGGTGGCACCCTCCTTCACATCTTCCCTTTCTTTCTCTGCTGTGGCCCATTGAGTGAATGCAACCTTTACCAAGCCATCAAAACAAGGAAGCTCTGTACACTCATCATACATGCACACTTTGCTGGAGGGGTCACAGGCTATCATTCTGGACAAACTCTCAAGATCTGTGGTATCTATGAGCCACAAATCGCAGATTCACATGAATCTTGCATTGACAGGTGTTGCGGTCAGAGAGAGTGGGATTTACAACCCAAAATGGACGAAGCTTGCAGAAAAAGGAGTGTGATATCTTACGGGTATTTTCAGAAAGAAATTTTCGGAGTGTAAACCAGAAATCTCTTCTTCTGCTTCTTCACCTTATTCCTGGTGATTGTTTGTTTTTACCCTGTCGTAATCCGACTGACATCATCTTGGGTGAAGAAGGATTGTACTTCAGACTTGAACCCAGCAGGAAATCTGTTTGTGGGTTGTCTGCTGGTGGTGCAGAGTTTTTCACTCTGAACACCACAATTCTTCTTTGAGAATCCAAGAGCATTCTCAGCAAATCCTTGAAGCCTGTATTTCTTTACAATCTTCCCCACTGTTACTTTCGCAATCAGTTGTTTTTCTTTTTCTTTTCTTGCTTTACGGTACTTATTCTTCATCTCCTCAACTAAGGCTTCATGATAGAGAAGTTTTTTTTTCTTATGGTGAAGTTTAGTCTTCCTGTCTCGATTTTGAACGAGGAGATTCATTCTTGTTTAAGCGCTTGCATCATTTTCGGTATTTCTCACAAAGTTTTCTCTCCTTCTCTAACAATTTCTTTAGTTTCTCAACTTCTTTTTGTACGTACTCCGTTTGACACAGGTTGCATTTTACTTTTGACTTTGAACCATCTGTTAATTTCATCATCTTTATTTCATTTTTAAAAAACAAGATCAAGTTTAAGCCTGCAAACGCAGCATGAAATCAGATGATTGGAACAGATTGGGCAGTTGGACACGCATGGGCAGGGGTGGTAGATAATGCATCCTCCTATAACAACACAAATAAGGAAAAATATTTCAGACTAATTTTAGTGATATTCGAGATACATTCTAGCACTGGATAGGCTACTCACTCAATGGGAAAATTGGCATCTTCCACTCGTGGTGGTTTTTTAAATGTCTGGTGGGACAGATGTGACTGCAGTCCGTAGGCAGTTTTCCAGGCTTTCGTTTGTCAGGCTCTCGTATGTCTCGAAGACATTCATGGAGGAGAAGGCCTACTCGCATGTACATTTGGAGGTGAACATCGTTAGCACATACATTGCCAATTCTTTTACTGTCCAGTACTCCTCTGAACATGCGACCCAAAAGTCTGTCACAGACCCTGCGGTTTTGAAAGCGTCTTTGACTAGAGATGTAGTTTGAAAATGTATGAACTGCATCTCAAATTCGGCCTCATCCAAAGAGGGCAGTACTGTCTTTGCCAGGGTGGAGAGATTTCCACTTGTTCAGACTACGACAGGGTCACCCACAAAAGCAATCACATCCCTTGGGACAGAAAAGTCCTCCAGTCTTGATTTGAAGTTCGCTCGTAGTTGTTTGATGAACAATCAAACCATCAAATCTGACACTCTCCCTGCAGCCTGTGTTTTTAATGTACTGAAATGCAGTAGTCTTCCAATTGACATGTCCGAGTCCAACAACTCCATCTTTGCAGTAAATGATTGCAGTTTGTCCACAATGGTTTTGCCCCTTTCCTGTAGCTGCAGGTTGATAGTGTTTACATGGCCAAAAATATTTTCTAAAAATGCTACATTGGCCATGAACTCATGTCCTCTATCAGGACAAGATGATCTGCTGCCCACTTGGCCAATCTAAGGAATGTTTTCACCTCCTCTAGAAGAGCACAGAAGCACTCCAGCGCTTTCCCCTTACTCAACCAGCACACATCATTGTACAGCAGTAGGTCATCCTCAGAATCTGCCACAAGCTGTCTGAACAAACGTGTTTGGTGCTGGTGGCATAAAGGTGTATCAGACCTGTATGTCGCCAAACATATTAAATACTTTTCACCGATTGTCTATTGCCTCCTGGTCATAGAGCTATGGACGCATGGATGTAGAAATCTCAGTGGTGGGATGATGTCAGCCCCGGCAACGAACAGAAATACACAGAAATTGTGTGTCCTAAATTTTTTAATATATATATTATGTGATTTTAAATTACATCTGCATCAGCCTATCGTGTCACTGTGTGGAGAACTAGTGAGTATGGAAATAACTATGATGTACGTAATAATAGAAGAATGACTACTGTGCATTTTGTGCGTTGGATGAAAGAGTAGGCTGGAAAGAAGTTGTATTTATCCATGTCTATGTTAGACAGGTGTATGTTTGTTTTGGCTTTTTGATATTTATAACTGATTAATTATAATGTATCCCAAAAATGAATCTCCATACCTAAGTGTACCAACTTTGAATGGCCATGAGCCACCATTCCAATTGGAAGATCATGGCTTCCTCCTCTTCCTTTTTGTTGGTCCCAACAGGACTCCAGGAAATGTTGAAGAGATTCTGGAGACAGTACCTCGTCAGTTTCTCCCCCGTATTTGTAAATACTGAAGGGACTGTCTCCAGAATCTCTTCACCATTGTCCGAAAATGGCCACAGGCCTCCATACCATCGAGAAACTGCTGGCTCATACTGGCAGTTCTTTTAACACTTCTTGTATGACTTCCCAGTCAATAAACATCACACGTTACAATACTAAACTTAACATTACATATTATATTATATATTACATCAAATATCAGATTAACAAACTTACAGCCATTGCTTTTGTGAGTATGAGAAAAGAAGATTCACTGACTGAGTGACCAGCCGTCTTTCTTACTGCTGGTTGCTACTGTTATGTAGCCTTCAAAATAAAATTCCGTGAGTGTGTGTGTGTGTGTGTGTGTGTGTGTGTGTGTGTGTTTCTTATCAGGATTTCTTACCATAAGTTTAATCTAATACATTCATTAAATCATTTCAAGTACCTTAAATCATAAAAGTTATTCTGAGAGCAGAACAATCAGCCTTCAAGCTGACCCGCTCCTGCTCACTGCTGCACATCCGAACCTATTAAAGTAACCACAACAACATTTTGTAAGAAAATAAACATCCATTGCTGTAATTCCAGAATGCTTTGGTATTTCCTTAGATTTTCTGTCTACTTAAAATAATAAATGATAGGCTACTATCATCATGTAGGCTACATCATTTCACTTACAACATAAACCAGGCACACTGTTGTAATGCTGAATGTGTACTAATATATGTACTAGTATTTGATTTACCCCAATTACATTACCTTTGACAAATTGTTGCCAATTTCCTCCTCCATGAACACACCTATATCAACTGATGTGAGGTCTGGACTCTGCCCACACATCAGTTGATAGAGGTGTGTGTTTAAGCATCTGGGGCCTGGTCCATTATGTATAATTGACCAGGCCACCAACTTCCCAGCTGTGTGATATTTTTTGGAGGAGAGTGCCTGCTGGTCATACGAGAACATCAGATTCCTGGGCTTCCCCTCGAACATCCCAATATTGTTTTGCATGCTCAACATCAGAAGTCTGCAAAAAAATACAAAAGGTATATATTTTGTGTAATGTCATTGAGTTACAAAAGCATTCACTATATTTCATTAATCACAGGTAAGAATGTAGCATAAGTTACCTCAAAAATGATCTGGTTGGGCCCCCATAATCATCTCTGATACAAACTCAATATTTGGCTCCTTATGCCATGAGAAATAGCTTTTAGAAAGAGCCATGCAAGCACTCTGCACTGAGCACGTGCCTGCGTCTGACAATTACTGTAATTTTCGTGTTTGAATCGATGTTGTCTGTCCTGAAATTGTTCAGGATCTCTGTGAGTTCCTTTTGGCTCTGTAATTGAATAGAACAGTTGATTAGTACATGATGCAAGCTGCATTAGTAATAAAGAGGATGTTTGTCCTGCGCTTTGTCTCCTGAATAGTCTTAAAGGAAATGAGAGAATAAGTAGGAAAAAAGCCCAGTGGCTAAAGGTAGCACTCACTACTGCTAAGAGAGTCGTGCTGAGACACTGGGCAGGAGGAAATAACCTGATATACTCAGAATGGTTCAACACCCTATTAGAAACAGCCTCATATTAACGGCTAATATACAAAATAAATGGCAAGATGGATATAGAAATCTAGATTTGTGTTAGAAATCCCATTTCTAACACAAATCAGGGATCTATAATCCAGGATTAATGACTAATTATCAGTATAACGATGATAATGATGGAATGGGACTTGAATACCTGTTGTGAAGTGTATCTGATGTTAAGGAAGCAATTAGTAGTATAAAGGAAGTATAATTTTTTTTAAAAGAACATTGCATCAGTTACCAGAATAGTTTGTCTGTACATGATGTAAATCTCACTGAGTGTAATTAATTAAGCTTCATTCATTAGCAATAAATCATCACCAAACACATTCCAATTTCACAATAAAGGGGACATACTTTTCAAATATTTTTGGGGTCTTTTAAAATGTTTTTTTGAATCTGTAATATTCAAGAAACACATTATTTCTCTCACAGTCCATTGCTGCAGAAGCGTAGTGACTTAATTCTGAAATGGTAATGTGTCTGCTATTTCCTCAATAACTTTTTGCCCATGTTTTATATATACTCATTGGTTTGAGCTCTTTTGTGTGTGTGTGTGTGTGTGTGTGTGTGTGTGTGTGTGTGTGTGTGTGTGTCTCTACAGGTTTTCCCGGGCGCCCTGGTCCATCAGGTCTTCTAGGTGCTCCGGGTTTTCCAGGTGATAGTGGAGGTCAAGGACCATTTGGCCCACCTGGGCAATATGGACAACGAGGTATTACCATAAGGTCCATTGTCTCTCCGTTCATTTTATCAGGAGGGTACAGATGCAGTAGGTCTCCAATACATCATTTATATTGTTTGTATTTGGTATCATCTGGCTTGAATTCTGAATAAGGAATGTTGCTGCTAAGAAAAAGCCCAGAAATGTTTGAATATGGATAAATTGACAATAAAGGCTATATCTTATATTCGCCAACTTAAGTAAAATTTCAGAATGCCTATAGAGAAAAGTAAAACATCTTGGTTATGTACTGAAGGGAAAGAGCTTTTGGGTTTTGAAGACACCCAATGAGATTATTCTTATATTGTATTGTGATCTCATATTAGGGCGCCATGGACCTCCAGGTCTGGATGGACTGGATGGTCTTAGAGGTCCAAAAGGGATGAAAGGAGCTGCTGGTAAGAGTGATAACAATGTTGATGATAACAATGTCTTTCATGCTATATTCAATAGTTCTTTATTGTAGTTATAAATGTAAATAATACTAAAAAGTGTAATACCATGACTTGATTGTATTCATCCATCATTTTAAGGCAAAGGCCCCCCTGGCCCTCCAGGACCAAATGGTTTTCCTGGAGACAAGGGTTCCATGGGCCACCCAGGGCCTAAAGGGTCTAATGGAGCCACTTTTCCTGGGTATAGAGGCCCGAGGGGCCCACCTGGCCACAAAGGTATAACTATTATCATAAATAGTATATTTATTGCACCTGTTTATAATGGTGGGAGACAATACACAAATAAAAATATTTGATTCATAAACTGGATTTTCTTTTACCATACATTTATAAAATAAATATTGTTGAAGTGAAAAAACAAATATTTTAAGTTTGAACTTACATTTTGAATGTAATTTAGCTCACACTGCCATGTAGTTAACAAAACATCATTTATCCGAGTTAATTTTCTTAACCCAGTGCCCCCTGCGTAAATCCACAATTGTTTGTTAAATTTTTATATTATGCTGATGTTAAGTAAGATTCTATTATTTTATTACTTTTATTGCTCTCTCATGTTGCCATCTTTCATTCTCCTCTTACACTCAAAAAAATAGCTTGTTAGGTGAATGTAATAAAATTAAAGAATGAAAAGAATTTTGTTGACTGAACTAAATCATCAACATGATGTACTGGGGTTATGGTTAGTTAATTACCATGGTTCAGTCAACTAGATTTGTACAGGTAAATGTAACATATTTACCATAGGTGGATCTGACTTGATTTTCTTGGGTTATTCAAACTTGTATGATAGGATTATGAGTTACTTAATTTAATAGGGTAGTTACAACAATTACATGAAGTTAAGTTTATTCATTAAATAATGCTTTAGGCTAAGCTATTAGCAGATATTAGAAAAATTAACAATTATTCATAAAAGTCATTTTTGACAGTGTTTACACAGTCAGGAATTGAAACACATATGTTAATATAGTGTACCCCCAGCTGGTGTCAAGTTTGGAAAAGAAAAACACAGCGAATTGAATTTGTTGGAATTAAACTTTGCCAGAAAAGGCAATACTGACTGAGCAACTGCTTGAAAACACAACAAGCAGGCCCATTCCAACAGACACAAAACAAAAGAAAAGCTGCTGAGTTAAGAAATTTGAGCCCAATGTTTGAGCCCCCAGTTAACATTTTACTCAAATTCAACATCAACATAAAATGTATTAATTTCAGTAAAACAGATCTATAGAAACTCAGGTGATGTTCGATATCAAAATGGTTGCTCTTTGGCTGGGACACTCCTTTGACCATGGCATTTGACTGATAAATATAAAATAGAGAGGGGCACTCCTACTTAAGAATTTTCACATTACTGCCCCATTCTGCTCTGGAGTTGTATGCAGGAGTGATTTGCCATCTAAACCCATCAGGATTAAGTTGCGTTTACATACATTATTCATGTAAATTTTAAGTTGTTGAATTTTATGCTAAAACTACATGATTGAAAAAACATGATTTTATCTAATAGAAGCTACATGTTTGACTTAGGATAATGTAACAGACACCCAATCCGTTTTGTTTTTTTGAGTGTAATGAACATGGTTACTGTTCTTCTCCTCTATAAATGTTTAGAGATAGAAAACATTCCCTTATTTCTAATCTTTCCAAGGAATCCAAGGTCCACCTGGATGTCCCGGAATTGGATGTCAGACACCAGGACCCTGTGGAGATCGTGGATATGAAGGACCCCCAGGTATGTGTGTTTTTGTTCAACTGTTTGTCTTTGAATGTCTATATATGTCTCCATCCTTGTGTGTATTTTCCCCCCTCCATTTACTTATTTTATACAAATGTTCATGTTTATTATGGGTGTGTGTGCCTTTATATTCATTGTTACACATCTGGTATGTTTTATTGGGTTTTTAGGTCCTCCTGGTCTGCCAGGCCCTCCAGGCCCTCCAGGCTGCTTTTCAACACAAAAAGGGGACACAGGGGACACTGGTCTACATGGGCTACCAGGCTGTAAGGGAGTAAAAGGCCTCCCCGGACCTTCTGTGTGTCCTACCTGCCAACCATGTTCTGTAGGACCAAAGGGTACATTACAGTCCAATCAGCCACCATAAGTAATTCCACTATTTTCATCCACTTGGATGCGCGCTGAATGTTACTGCTATTTCATAGGTGAGAGAGGCCTTCCTGGTCCTATCGGTCCTGACGGATCAAAAGGTCTGGGTGGTGTCCCTGGACCCAGGGGTCGCAAAGGAGCAAAGGGCCAAGCTGGAGACAAAGGTCAGTGGCAGTGTAGCTTTTATCTTTTGTCTTTTGCTTATACTGAACTGTTAACAGTGAAACTTCACAGGACACATTGGGAAAGGAAGGCAAGTGACATGATACAAAAGTCTCTGGTGGAACTGAATTAAGGATATCGGCCTAAAAACAAGAAACTTTATATTTATTTTTGTTTTATTCCAGTTTATTCAATATGGAATTAATTTTCATTTATTCACGTTTCTAAAGTGGTGTGGTGTATGTATGTCTGGTAATGAATGTATCATGTCTTTGTCCAGGTGTTAAAGGTGGCTTTTGTACTCCTAAAGGCCGTGGGTCTGCACCCCCAGGTCCACCTGGAGACCCAGGACCTGTGGGACCCCCTGGTGGTGTGGGTCCTCCTGGGACACAAGGATATACAGGCATGAAAGGTTAATATGTTCTCAGTATATGTACCGCATATTTATATGTGCACACTTCCTGTATGTTTACTTTTTTTAATCATCCTCTGTTTGTTTGTTTGTTTGTATCTATGTGTGTGTTTCAGGAGAGAAGGGTACTGCAGGGTGTATGGGCCAACCCGGCCCACATGGTCCTCCTGGTCCTGATGGTCCTGTTGGAGATCACGGAGATGTTGGCCTGCAAGGATTTCCTGGACCTCAAGGTAAATAAAATATAACAATTCCAGCATTTGTACTCTTTAAATTACCCCAAACTAATTGTTCCACTCGCCGCCCTATAGGTAACGCAGGTCAACCTGGTGAGCCAGGGGGACCAGGCAATACATTGAGGTCAGGCTTTTTGTTAGTTATTCACAGCCAGTCAGTTAAAGTGCCAACGTGTCCTGAGGGCAGTAGTCAGCTTTGGGTAGGCTTCAGTCTGCTCTATCTGGAGGGACAAGAAAAGGCTCATACACAAGACCTGGGTAAGTGTATACATTAAGTTTATACTTTAATTGGTCTCTTTAAATGAGTTTTTCCATACATATTTTGCTTTTATCTTCTTTTTTTTTCTTTTCCTTTCCCTGTAGGCCAGGCTGGCTCTTGCCTGCCTGTATTTTCCACCATGCCTTTCTCGTACTGCAACAAGGCTGCCTGTCACTACTCTGGTCACAATGGCAAATCCTATTGGCTCTCCACTACTGCTCCCATACCTATGATGCCATTATTTGGCCAGGAGATTAGCTCCCACATCAGCCGCTGTGTGGTGTGTGAGACAGTTTCACCTGCAGTGGCCTTTCACAGCCAGGATCAAACAATCCCTTCATGCCCACCAGGCTGGAGGAGTCTGTGGAAGGGGTACTCCTTCCTCCTGGTGAGTATTATAAAGAGCTTAAGTGTGTATGCATGTGACATAATGTTGTCAACTCCCTTAATGGTTACTAGCTGCCTTCCTGTGTACACAGCACACAGGAGCAGGTGATGAGGGTGGTGGCCAGTCTCTGACCTCTTCTGGTAGCTGCCTAAAGGACTTCCGAACTCACCCCTTCATTGAGTGCCAGGGTGCACAGGGTTCCTGTCACTACTTTGCCAACATCTACAGTTTTTGGCTGACTTCTATTGTTCAGACAGATCAGTTCATCCCCCCGAGGCCTGGCACCATCAAAGCAGCAGACAAACAGCGACAAATGGCCAGTCAGTGTCATGTCTGCCTCAAACGACAGTAAAGGACTCCGTATCACCTTTATTTTAGTTTCATTATTTTGTATTTTTTTCCATTTTTAAAACTGAATTCTGAGTTCCACTTAGGGTTATATCTGGATAATATATGGTTATATTTTGCCCAAAAAGGGTTGTTTCGCAGTTTGTATACAGTGATGGTTATCTGAACCTTTTGTTGAACCTTTACCTTATGTTATCACTGTACATTTTGCTGTCATTCTTTTGAATCTGGTGCTATTTCCAATGACAGAAATGTTGATCATCATGATGCTGTATCGTATGACTTTGTATTCAGACAAGTAGCGAAATCTTAACTAAATCATCCTCTCAGAGAAATATTCAGGGGAGGTTGCCTTCTTCATCTAAGTTGTGCTTCTCCTCAAGTAGAATATTTCAAAAAGCTTCAAAACCATGAGTCACTCAGAGTTCAACAGCTATGCCAGTTGAAAACACAACAATGCACATGCAAAAATCCCAAGATAGGGGAAAATGAATAATTTCAACAGGATATTTTGTTCACATAGCGGGTTTCAAGTTCATATTTATTTATTTCTCTCAACAGAACCCAAGTGACAATCAGAATACAGTACTTTTTTCCTCAAACATGTTTTATCCTGTTCTTTTTTATTACGCATAACAAGAGAACACTCAGTGCAATAAGACAGAGGACTCTGACAGTGCGGTGCTCTCTCTACCTTTTCACAGTGCACGTTTATACACAAAAAGATTGTACATCATCATTATTACATTTCCAACCTCCACCCGCCAACATCATGGATAGGGCAAAGTGAATGTCTTAAAACAATCATTTTCAAATATTCAACTTGCATACATTGTAGCTTGGCACACACACACACACACACACACACACACATAGCTCTCTCCCTCACACACAGACATAAAGGTACAACAAAAGAGGGACCTTTGTAATTGTAATGTTGATTCTCATCAGAGAGGGGGTACTGCACTTGCACTCTGAGGGCTAGCTCATATGTCAAACCCATATTAGTTTGGAAATTTGTACATTGCATATAAATGTGCAAAAGAGAACCAATTTAGATGATGTAAGTAGGAGGTTGAGGTAGAGGGAGAGAGCAGGGGGAGAGGGACATGTATGTTACCAGCCTGATTCAATGTGATTGAAGATGATGGGTAGTGCAGTTTTCTTTACAAAACCTCAAAGATTTGTAGGCCTTTGTGCAACCCCTGTTCTTTTGACTGGGTACAACTGTTGCCATGTTATAGGTCCTTATATGATTCGATATCTAAAATGGTTGCCAGCCAATTTAATTGGGAATATTGTCAGGGACAACCAATCATGGATGACTGCATGTCACACACAGCCAGTCTCCTGAGGCTTTACCTCCAAGCCAAAAAAATGAAAACTTACATGGCACAGCTCGCTACTTGTAACATTTTCAAAAATATATATATAAGCATAATCTTGAAAGTTATTTCTTAAGCAAGTGCATATGGCTATTATAATCTGCAGTAAAATTAAAAAATGTTCTAAAAGCTCAGGTGTTGATTGTACGGGCTGGTTGTTGGCATCAAGTATTTACACTGTGTCATGGTGCTCGCAGTGTGCATGGCAAAGTAAGGGTGCCAGTATTCGCCAGTTATTGCCACCAACCCTATTTCAAATAACAAACCGTTCAAAGTGCAACCACACCATATCTCACTTAAACAGGCTTTGGCTGGTTTTGGAAATTATATGTTCTAATTTACTACCTCCCCAACCCACCCTCATACTGTATCTTAGAATACAGCAGTAACATTTCACACTTTCTCTGTGCTCTATTACATGCCAGCCAACAGGTTTTCCTACAAAACAATTCAACCTCTTTGAAAAACTTTTGACGAAGTGACTACACAGCATCTTACTGTGATATACAAACTGAAGCACACAGAGTTTCCTGTTTCTGTTCTAGAACTGATTGTTGTACATTCTAGAACATATTGGACCAGGCATGGTAGGAGCTGTAATGTAAAGCACATCGACGCAATTCCTCAACTTACAATACAACAGTGAAAATGCAAAGTATATAGACAGAATTGAAGAGTCCATTCATTTTAGTGCTTTTAAGCACAAATAAAAGAGTTGGGCATAAGAAAATTATGCTACTACAGTACAAGTATTGATAGATTATGCTTTCAAATGTAAATTAACCTGAAACAAAATAACATTAAAACAAACATTAGATTGCATCTACATCTACTATACATAATTTAAGCTGCTTTTTAATCCCCATCTGATTTAGAAAATATCTATTCATCAAATATCTATTCTACTTATTATATTACAAGAATCCAGTCACAGGATATATAAAAATATCAAATATCACCAGTGATGATAAGAAAACATGACAACCTGAACAAGCAGAAATATTGCTATGGTAACCACCATTGTCCTTTGACATCAGCAAGTATCATCCCCCTGGTGCTCTTATTGGCTGCCCTGATGACCCCAATGTTGCAGGGAAGAATCGGTACAACCCAGAGGAGAGAGGGCGTGGGTAATTAGGGGTTGTGTGGCAGGGAGGTGTTGTAGTGTGTTTGTTGTTACTGTCAGATGGCTGTGTCCCAGAATACAGTTGTCTGTGTAGGGTACGGGGGAGGACGGATCTTTTTGGCCCCACTGCTTTTCCCCCAGCCTGGGAGGACAGATGGGCTTTCTTGCTTGCACTGACTGCGCTCCTGGTGTCTGTCCTCGTTCCTGTCCGGAGGAGGCCTATCCAGAGATTTCTGCAAGTGTGGATGTTGTCTGGAGCGGATCTCCATGCAGAGGGTGCGTTTCCTCTCAATCTGCTCTAGCATGGTGGTGTCGCCACATATCCATGGCATCTGGGGCATCTGAGGGACAGAGACACACATTACATTTAATCTGGTTGCACACTTAAAGCCCCTATAAATGTGGGTTAAAGTCTTAAGTATCTTCAGATTAACATAAAATCATGCTTGAATGTGTGGTTTGATCAGACATCAATGACCATTCTCATAAACCGTTATTAGATTCTAATTCAAATATTGATTAATCCTGATCAATGCATGTGTGACATCATCTTTTTCTAATTGAGAAAAGGGATAAAAGAAATTGAAATAACCTGAACTGTTCCAACTTAGCTGACCTCAACTTGTAGTGTTAACTTTCAAGGCCTTTAACAAGAAGTAAAGAAAAACAAGCAGATCTCCATACCTGGCTTTGATGTGTCTCTGCTGCTCTCCTTTGTGGAGTTCCCATTGGTGATGGGTTAGCAGGCATAGAAGGTGAGCGGCCATACTTAGGTGCTGCTTTCATATCGACAAAGAAAGGAAAAATATGATTAGTCAAACATAATAAGAATAGTTTGAAACTTTTTTGAATTAATGTCGTTGTTATACTCGTGCGTTGTGTATGGTTAATGCTGGATTCTCGCATGAATTTGAGGTTTTAACCCTCACCATTTCCAGTTCCCACAGTCATCGGCGGGCTAACAGATGATCTTCCATGATGAGTGGGTGTCGTTGTGGATGAATGCTGCCCTGACACTGTGCTGCCATTCCTCTCTTGTGCTTTTGATTGGTCCATGCTGTAATTTGCTCTGTTGTCTCGTCGGGGCGTGCCATCTGATCTGTATCCTCTTTCTTTACTCTCACACCTGTACTCCATTGAAGTAGGGCTCTTAGTGTTTTTGACATCATAATGATGTTGATCAGAGCCATTTAGACTTCTGTCTTTGCTGTCCCGCCTCACTTCGAGGCCAGTTCTGCTCAGATCTTTACTGTCCTGTCTGGGTAGAGGAGGAGGAGGAAGATCTCCATTGTGGCAGCTCCGATCTCTGCCTTCAAGTTTGGATTCAGAGCTGTAGCCAGCCCTGTCCTTGCTGTTTCTGGACATTTCTTGTCGGGGAAGGATCTCAGGTGGCTGGTCTATTCTACCATCATGTCTATGTTCCATGTCATTCCTTGCTCTCTCTTTACTATCCTGTCGGGGTAACAAATCAGGACGATGATCTTTGCTATCGTGCTTATATTCCGCTCCAGTTCTAACTCTGTCTTTACTCTCTTGTCTGGGCAGAAGCTCAGGTGGCCTGTCTCTTTCTTGTTTTGAGTCCCCACTATTCCTGGCTCTCTCTTTGCTATCCTGTCGGGGTAAGACCTCAGGTGGATGATCCAGCAATCTCTCTCTGCTTTCATGTCTACAGTCTACACCATTCCTTGCCCTCTCCTTGTTGTCTTGCCTTGGTACCAGCTCAGGCGGCTGATCTAGCAGTCTCTCTCTGTCTTTGCTGTCCTGTCTCAGCAAACACTCGATTCCATGCCCTCCGATACGGTCTTTGCTGTCTCTCCTTGGCATAAGGTCTCCATTGCTAATCCCTCTGTCCTTGGAGTCTCTTCCTATCAATGGGATGGGTTCTATGGAGCTGCAGCTTCTGTCTTTGGAGTCCCGTCTCACAGGGATGGGTTCTACACTGCTGCAGCCCTGGTCCCTGCTATCCCTGCTATCCCTGCGAACAGGTGGCACTTCTACACCACTACAAGTACGGTCTTTACTGTTGCGCCTGTGAGAAAGGGGCTCTACATTGCTGGATCTGTCTTTCTCTTTATCTCTTTCTCTTTCTCTGTCTCTGTCTCTGTCTCTGTCTCTGTCTTTTTCTTTTTCTTTGTCTTTGTCTTTTTCTCTGTCTCTGCGGTGAGAAGACTCTTTGCTGTGGCGTTCCTTGTCTCGCTTGGACTCCTTGCTGTGACTGTGGCTGTGGCGGTCCTTGCCTTCACGCTTGGACTCACTGTGAGATTTGCTTTTGGACTCAGCTGTAAGAAAAAAAAGAACAAAAAATGTTAAGAAGACAAAAAATCAGATGACTATAAAATCCAAACATATTCTTTTATGCAATTATTTGAAAATGGATTCAATTCACATTGGATAATTGCTTGAATATACAGTAAATAATCAATTATATATCTGTGCAGCAATTTGTGGAGTGTTAAAATAATACAATATTTCTGCTTCATGTGGCTGCACTACAATTACATATCCTCTAGGTGTCACTCACTACTCACTAAAGAAGCTGCTGCAAACCACTGGAGGCAGATATGGCAATATATGGGCCAGCAGGCATTAGAATTGAGTTCATCATGTTGGGTGATTTCCACTATCATTAAATGTTACATTGTTTTTAGTTAAATCCACTTTATCTTTCACCTTAAAATCAACAGAATCTCAAATGTATGAATATAACGCATTGTGATACCATAAAGTGCCCATGGATAACAACACAACACACATTTCTGAATACTTAAGTTTCATCAGATATCTGTGTGTGTAACACTCATGCACAGCTACATTGTGTGCTCTGAGTCTTCTTTGGCACGTACACTGTACATACAATAGTGTGTGTGTGTGTGGCAAATGGTGAGATGAAATCGTATGTATGTCAATGATTTAAGGCTCAATAAAGACATAGATTATCACTGCACAAATAAAAAATGTATGCACATGATTGATTTCCACGTAGTCTGAGCCTCTATATGGCTCCTATACAGGCTTTAACATACAGTACCATGAACAAGCATCCCTTGTGGTGCCCACATGTGTTACACATGCTATGTGAGTGTGTGTGCATGCGTGTGTGTGTGGCGATTAACTGGTTGGTAAGTGGGTCAGGCTAGCTGTTGCTGCCTGTATTGCCTCTGAAAGGCAGAGAGAGAAAAAAATTAACCTCCATTCATTGTGTTAGGTCTGTGCTTGCGTACTAATTACACCATGTGTGCTTGTAGCCGGTCACAGAGCAACACACAAAACCAGTCCTTTAGCCCCATGTGGCACTTGCAGGTGTTGGGATGAAAAATAAATAATATAAAAAGACCTGTTTACACAGCCCCCCTTGATGTATAGATCATATATGCAAAAATATTACAAACCATATGGGGCTAGTGAAGAAAATACTGTCAAAGGCTCATTGGTAAGACATCACTGGGAATTCCTGGCACATGGCTGCAATACTTGACTTTCTAGTTGTCGCTTAACATAAAATGCTGCTGAGATATAATTAATCCCAGTATCAAACAGCAAATGTGCATAAATTGGTACATGTATGCATCAACTGGAAGATGTATCCCTGCAGAATCAACAAGGAAATAAATCATAAATCATCTCAGCTTCTCTTCCCATCTGCACCGCTGCCCCAGCTACCTGATTGGCTTGATCATCAGTAGCGTATGTGCTGATTGGACAGAAAAGAGAATCTGATCCTCTGATCAGGTGTAGATTTGAGTTCAGTGCCACAGCTATCCCCATCAGGAGCTCATTGCTCCGTTGTAAACCAGCATGCCCTGAGCTGTGATTGGCTGTACTACCCATGGGGAGGGAATCTGCAAATAAGAAACAGGGATTTCTCCTCCTTCCACTGTTGCTATGTTGTAGTTGCTAAGAGCTTTGAGTACAGATGGATGTGTGCACTCTTTGCAGTTCTTTTATGATGTATGTAGAAAAAATGTGCTTGAATAAATCTGTTAATTAAATGTTTTCCTTCATTTTTAAAATTCTTTCAGACTGTACAGCTTGACTCTCAAGAGCAATGTAGCATTAGAGTTCAATTTAAATATAAATAAGTTTAATGTCAAACATCACTCTAAATCATTGGTTGCTCTCTTTTCATTTATTAGAAACACACGAAGCCCTTTTAAAATAATGTATGGCATGCTACTACATGAACTATACTGCTCTTCATGCATTTATGAAACAACCTTTTGCTTATTTAGTTTGAATTTGATGTCTGCCGTTATCAATTTTTCATTCAGTTACATCAAGTACATTAGATTTCAAAATAGGAAGGCTTAGCATGGCTATTTGAACACAAAAATAATTCTTGCATTATGTATGAGAACAATAATGTTAATTTGAGTGACGCTGATGCTGCTTTTTGGAAACTTCAAGCAACTTCTACACCTTTTATCATTATGAGCAGATTACATTTTCGTTTATTTTGGCAGTGTCTTGAGTGTGGCATGGCTATCTGTATTTAAACATGATGTTTACATATTTAAAAATAATGCTGCCTGATGCCCTAATGCCATGAGTAGGTTTGAGAGACCTGCTGTCTGCTTTAGTCTCTAATCCCCTCAGATTAAATGATACGATCTGTATCAGAGTTTGGATCGCCAGGCCTAGATTAAATAAATGGAAGGTTGCAGAGAGAGCCACAAAAACCCTGCATGGTACCGTAAAAGTGATTAATTCTATGTACAGCCTCCTAATTTAGCAGGGTTTTAACTCGTTAATACAAAATAGGGATGCATTACAGTACCACTGATGAGGGAACTACTCGGTGACTACTTTTTAAATTGTGTGTTTGCTGTTTATTTGCTCCATAGTTTACTGCAGCCAAATCTTTTAGTAACGTCATCATCCATGCCATTCATAGTTGATTTTGGATGTTACTTTCTCTCTAGGTTCTGTTTGTTCTTGCAACTTCTCTGTGGTGGTAGAGTTGATTGATTAACATTCCTAAACAAGTCTCTCTTCCTCCTCCTCCTCCATGAAAGATTTTTATACAGAGATGTGATGGAAAGCAGTCTACACTTTTCAGGATTAAAAATGAGACAAATAAATAAATAAATGAATAGGAGGACAGCTGTTTATGCCCTTTGCTTCACTACATATTAAGGCACATGTGTGAAATGACTCACTCTCTCCAGGCTCTTTGGACTTTCTGCCACTGGTGTTTTTCTTCAGCATATTCCTGCCTGTTGTGAACAGGTTGGTGAGTTCGTCCAGTGGGCTGGTGGGTGTCCGTGATCGCCCTGTTGACACATTCTGCATTGAGCCATGGAGTCTACCCACACTGTCTTGAGGTGGCGAGCCCTTGCCGTGAGGGGTGGCAGAGGCGCTTCGTGGCAGACCCCCAGGGAATGGCATTGGAGCGTCAAAGGGAGGTGTCCGCATGAGGCTCAGTGGGGTGAGACAGCGGCCCATGCTGACTGGTGATGGGCAAGCAGAGTGGCTGCGCTGATAGGAGGATGAGGAGGATGATTTGTAGAGGGTGCAGGGTAGAGGAGGTGCAGAAGAGCGCCCAGAGACAGTGAGGGTTGGGGTGGCAGTGAGCTCCCTGCGGATATGTGCAGAGGAGGGTGGCTCAGTAGAAGAGGTTGGGGACTTGCTGTAGGACTGGTTCTCTAGCATGGGTAATTTGGCTACATCTAGAGGAGTGAGGGGAGACTCATCTGAGTTAGGTGAGCATTGGGCTGGTGCCGGGGGGAACACCAGCAGTGGAGGCCGATGGGTAAGTAAATTGGGAAATGGTGCAGGAATGTCACAGAGGGGAATGTTACGAGGTGTAGAGCAGCGACTGAGAGGTTCAGGGTCATATGGTGCTGGGGTAGGGCATGCAGAGCGACATCCCACAGGGTCAGTACGGTACTCCATATCGTCCAAAGCTGGATACTTCATCTCCTCATACACAGCCTCTCCTGGCTCCTCATCCTCACTCTTTAGCGGTTCTCGTCCTCCAACATCAATCCCACCCATCTCTATGTAGACAGGTTCATCTTCACAGTCGTCTGTAGGGCTTTCATCACTCTGTGGTGGTGAGGTGTTGCGTTCGCAGGGGGAGGTGATGTGGTGGAGGGGTCTGGGAAGGCAAACCCCGCTGCCTCCGTGGCTCTTGATGTAGGACTCATCAAAGGAAACACTCAGTTGTGTGTTTGGGTTCCTCTTAGGTTTGGGTGGCGGCACCCTCCTACAGTCCTCACTGCATCCGTGAGCTGCTAAAGAATAAAGAGAAAGAAAGCCTTAATACAAAACCATCAGACAGCCATTTTCCTTTGGCAATATATTTTGTCAACCAGAGAACTTCCATAGTCCTACACATCTGCAAACTGTATTACGCAACACCACTTACTGACCCAAACAGCTGATCTGCGGTGTGCTAAAATACATTTTGTTGCTGGGCTGCTCAACTTCTGTGCTGGTGTTATGTCCTCCCTCAATTATTGTTCCCCTCCTGTCAAAATTGTGTTCTGGAGTACCACCTTGGTGTTTGGAGACTTAGATTATGGTTATGGTTAGGTGTAACAGAAATAACTGGTTGAATTACAGTTGGGGTCAGGTTAAGCACCTCAGAGTATGACTGGGTGCAGTTTATCATCAGGGGGAACACATATTGATTCTTCTGTACTATCATACTTCTGTCTGCTTCTCCACACTGGGAGGCTGCTGACCGTTATCTACTGAAAGAAATACACTGGCTATGGATAAATATTTCACACATTCCCACTTCAAAAGAATCAAAGTATCTCTTTAAAGCCAAATGTAGTTCTCTGGGTCAGATGTAGGTCAACCTGTATAGCTGAGAGCAATATCTTGAGTCAGATATGTGGGAATAGTTGAGGCATATGCATGTTTCTAGGTCACATATACAGCACTGGAGTGAGTATAGTATCTGGGTCACACACTGTGGAGCTTCTTTCTGATTGTGGTGACGTAGCATTGCAGTGAGAATCGCTTTAGATGTGGTGCAGTGAGGCTATAGTACAGTGTTCACATTGTCTAGATACTACTATGAAGTATGGGGACCTGATAGTAGTCCTCTCACAGTGGACAGGCTCAATAGTACTGAGTTGCTCAAAGTATATTTCTAGGTCAGACGCTGAGATGTTTGGATAGGTGTGTCCCTCTCTCTGATAGGCAGGGGGAGATAAGTGTAGTTAAGAGCCAGACCATGTCTGAAATCTTCAAACTGCAGATTTTATACCTTTAATAATTCAGATGCCAGATGGCCCAGACACACGCATGCTTCCCATAACTGTATGACTCACCATCATCACTACATGCACACACATATACACACTGGTGTACACATACCTACACATTCAGAGAGGGAAATTAGGACATGTACACATTTTATACCATAAAGTCTCACAACTTATTAAATCAGATTACAGATTTTTAACTGTGAAGGTGTCTGTCACAACTGAATGCTACTTTGTAGCAGGAAATTAGATAGGTAGATAGATAGTTATTTAAGTATTTTAAGTATTATTTTAAGCTGTGGAATTGACTGGGATACAAGCAGTGTATTCAGCTGTCAAAAAAAAAATTAGACCTGTACCTGAATGCAAATCAGAACATTTTATTTTGTTTTGCAGGGGTACTTTAGGGGTCTGGCTATTTATTTTTACAGGCTGATGTCCATTTGAACTGAGGGATGAAATGTAGATTTGACAGACTGTTTAACAGCTGCCTTTCGATTGGCCCCACAATTTCTCCTCATTACCACTAATTAATAAAGTGTTAATAGGAGATTTGGTTCAACCCAGATGTTTTCCTACAATGTGTTTAATTTGACTGTTTTTCTGTGAGAGTATGTGTATGTTTGTTCATGCACTTGTGTACAGTATGTGTGCGTGTTTTCACAATCTTCTCTTACATTCCACATAAACAGGTTTTTGTGATTGATCTTGAGATCAGTTTCAGCACTGATGATAAATCCATCACTCCAAACATCGCTTACTCCCTGTCCCTTCTCTTCTCCTCTTCTCTACTGCTCCCTCTCCTTCCCCTCCCCCTGTAGCGGATGTGTTTTCCCGCAACCCCCTTCCCCCCTCCGCTCCTCCTGGGGAATCAGAATCTAGGTCAATCGCTCCTCCTGAATGAATTCTACTCTGACAAGCTCCTCCCCTTCCCGCTACAGCGCCAGCTACAGAGCATGCAACCCTCCCCTCAGCCAGGGACACCCCCACACTCTCACTCTGATTGGCTGTGGAGCCTCAGACTTCAGCATCTCCATAGCTGCATTGGCCTGAGCTGCTTAGTGATGTTGTGATTGGTTGGGCTACAGGGGGTCTTGTTTCTGTGGGATGGTTGCCGTGGTGCCCAGGAAGATCTGTGTGCACATAGAGATCCCCACCAATCTGAGCCAGGCTGGGCGACTCCCTTAACATCACATTGGCAATGAAGCATCCAAACTGAAATGGAGTCAAAGCTTCCTGCAACCTTTAAATCTCTTTGCTCTCAAATCCACCTACCTCAAATACTATTATTTACTATAAACATTAGTTTAATTTTGCAATGCTTATTTCTTTATACTCAGTACATGGGCTGTGAATTAGTATTTTATAATAAAAAACTAACTGTATAATAGGGTGTTTTGTGCATTTGCTATAGCAGTGATTGTATCTGTGGTTTGCTGGGGGAAACATTCCTTGAGCTCAATTAATTCCTATCCAATCCATTCAAGCTTTCTTAGACTGAGCTGATGTACTTTAATTATGCCCCCGTTTTCATCCATGGCCAAATAGGCATACTGTGTTTGTTTATTTTGCTTAACCTCACTGAAATTGCTGAAGGGGGCTTCCATTGGACCTTGATTAAGGCATCTCTTAATTTCGGTCTTTGAAGTTTTAAACTAGAGGAACATTTGTGATTTGCCTTTTGGAAATATTAAACTAAGTCAATTCCTTCTTTTCTGGACTGGGGCCAGCTTTATAGCCAACATAGTATTCTAATTCATCTGCTGGGGTGAAGTTAGTTAGTGGAGTTTTCCTAAATGCACAAATCGTGTTCCCATATTATGTATAGCATGACATTACACTCAGCAATACAAGTTTGGACAGCATTCAAAGCCTGAAAATGTACTGAACAAAATACTTAAGTACAACAAGCCAAAATATGCCTAATTTTGGGCATATTTTGGCTAAATATCTGTTTATGCTGTGAAATCTGAATATGCATTAAAAATGTTGTTCTATTATTGGAATTTCTAAAAATTTGCAATTATATTCCAGAATATACAAAATACTTTATATGCTAAACATATGACACAATTGTGCAGGTAAGAACAGCAATGCACATAAAAACTGGAAAGTGTCTTTGCCAAATTATGAGCTTAGAAACAGCACAGAAATAATAGTTGTGGTTTAACTTCATTGTAATTGTAATTATATATATTTTTGCCATAGCGGTACTTGTATGAAGTATGTACTGAATAGCTAGATGTCATGTCACTGTAGGAGAAACAGAGTTTAAGAAGGCACTGCAGAAAACAGCTATATATAGCGCAGCAGTTTGGTGTGAAGTGCCACCACCACTCACCGTCACATCTCTCCCCGCGGCAGGTGGACATGGGACTGTGGTCCACTGCCTCAGACGACATGCTCAGCTTAGTGGCCGGGTCCCTCCTGGGCTTGGGTGGGGGCTGTTTCCTAGAGGTAGGGCTTCCCACCTCTTCCTCTCCTCCACCCCCGCTGGTTCCACCACCTACTGAGTGAAGGGACTGGGAGCGCACAGAAAAGCCCTGGCCACAGGCAAGGGCATGCGGGTGGGGCATGGGCATGCGTTCCTGGGGGTCTGGCATTGTAATGGAGCCCATACGTAAGTGCTTGCCTTCAGTTGCTATGTCCTCACCCGTCCTAAAACAGAGAAGAGAAGGGAGAGAGAGGAAAGGTAAAGGGTTAAGGGACCAGAAATGTAAATGTGATCTGCCTGATGCAAAAAGTCATGTAAATATCTAAAACATACTGACATGCTACACTATTTTACATTACAAAAAGGGAGAGACACAACATGAAGACAAAATCCTTGAGTTCCTACATCCTTTCCCTGGAATCCTTTCATAACATAATAACACATATTATACCCTGACAGGGTCATGTCATGTGTATGTCTGTGTATATCGTGTGTGTGCGTGCGTGCGTCTTTGTGTGTGTTTGTGTGCGCGTTTCATTCTATGCAAGCAATAAGAGTGTTAACAATAGCAGACATGTTAGTACCACTGAAAACAGAGTCCCTTTCAGGGCCAAACATTGATTTGAGTTTAACCCTGGATATGACCAATGCCGCTCACACAACCACACACATAATGACACCATCAAAGTTGCCCGGCCTGTACACAATCAATCCCTATAAATGGATGATTGGCCTGAAGGGAGCGTTAATGATGTCTGAGTGGAGCGTGGTAATGGGTGAAAGGACCATTGTGTGTATGTGTGCGTGTGTCTGAGCGTGTGTGTATTTATCACTGAGAAAATGAGCCCAGGATCTGACTCTATTTGATTTGTACAAAACAAAAGATAATGTAGGCTATGCATCTCTGTAGTTTATTTATTCACCGTCATATCAGGAAAGCACAATTAAGCTTAATGTCAGAGACTTAAGCGTTTAAACAAATGGCGTTAAAAACAAACAAACAAACAAACAAAACATACCAACAAAATGAATTTGTGACTTTACACATCCTTATCTTGTGTGTGTGTTCACGCGTGGGTGTGTATGCATGTGTGTGTGTGTCCCTCTCAGTGTGTGACTTTGCTGACTCTGACTCCCTCCTGGACAGCTGCTGAACAGAAGGTGCTTGGTTGGGTGGGTTCATTGGTCAGGGGCTTAACTTTGCCTAGCAACACGGTACCCATAGAAACCAGACACAAAACCAGCTGCCGCTGCACAACAATAATAAAGCACACGTGTACATCATAACACATAACCACCTCACCTATTATTTACAGTGGTTTTATGAAAGACACATGTTTTACAGCAACCTGTAGAGCCAGAGTGCTGATGTTATTTTAAAGAAAGATCATCAAATCACATGATAAGTGGAGACTATAATGAACATGTTAAAAATATTAACCATCCATGATTGGGCTAAAACATCTCTGAAATAAGTGAACAATCTTCACCTGTAGCATTCAGCTACAGGTGGCAACAGCACAGTAATAACAATCACTCCCTCTCATATGTTTTGTGGGTGCATGGACACCCATAGACATGGATTGTGTGTATGTGTGTGGGTGTGACTGGAGTAGTAGTGACTGGGCTATTTATAGGATATTTGCCCAGTGATTGGCTAGAGGACAGACCACAGGTGCACTTGAACCAGTTGGAGTTGACTTGTAGTCGGGCAGCTCTGGTTCTCTCACTGTGAAACCATGTGACAAGAAAAAACAACAACACAGAAACAAACCAAATGCTGATGGAGATCTTGAGAACAACAAACAAAAAAACAAACAAACAAAAGAAAATGCCTGAAAAAACATGTCTATCTGTAAAGCAAACATGAAAAAAGTAAAAACATGAAAAAGGAAAGAAAAGCAAAAATGGGTAAAAAAAAACAAAATTGCCATGCATATATGGATACAAATGAATGAACATGTGCAGTTTTTAGTGTATGCATCTGAATACACATGCATGTTTGAGTGAATCTGTGTGCACCTCTGTGTGAATAACTTCCTCTGATGAAATACAATAAAAGCAACCCAGAGATAGCAGCAGGCAGGAAGGCCCGCCTCACTCAAACCTAATGTGCTGATCTGATTGGTCTATGGCTGTTCCAGCTGTCACCAGGCAGAACACATCTCCTGCAACTGAGCTCACACTTAATCTCCCTCTAACAGTTTTTTTTTCTTTCCCCCCACTCTTAAACACATTTGCTCTAACAAGCTCTTTCTCCCTCAATTGCACAGTCCATTTGTTCTTTCCTACCCTTTCTCTTGCACTAATATATTCTATTTTCCTTTTGTTGCATGCACATGTACATAAGCGTGCATATACAAGCTTGCGCACACGCAAATGAAAGCATGTACACATGAATCCTCACACTCTCAGTCAGTTACTGTAAAAATGGGTCGTCTCATTGACCTACTTATAAGCCTCATGAAAAATCCAGTTATTTTTTAGACTTTTCCTCTAGTGACTGTGTATTAATATTTCAGCTTTGGCAACAGCTGAGAGACAGTGGAAGGATGGCAGGACAGTAGATGCCATTTTCTTCGGGCATTACCTCGTCCTGGAACATTCACCAAGTTACTGTACAGGACTGCAACAGACTGCTATAAATGCTGGCCATTAACAAAAGGCAGATCTGGATAGATCTCTTAGAACTCAGACTTAACTGGCCTGACGGAACATGCATGCAATATATAAAATATACTGTGTGGACAATTTAAACGCAGTGGCAGTGGATATGACTCTTTTTGAATGTGAAAGGGTTCAAAGCCTTCCTGAATAAATCAGTTAAGAGCAACATCTGGTAATTTGCTCAGCTCCCCAAATTACATCAATGTAATCATCTGATGCACAGCTAAAACTCCCAGCAGATGCTAAAATACCTTCTACCATGTCAGACAGACAACAAATATTTTTTTTAATTCCATGAAAACATATGATAGTATTTCCCATAGCCTGCTACATCATAAGATTATTTGACTATCTAAGTGAAAACAAGTTTTTCTTTATTACTTTATGTGATGTTTTCTGAGATAAAATATACATCTACTTGACGGATTGTTTGCTCTCAAATAGTGCTGATAATTATGACTACTATATAACTTTATTATGAAAACGATAGTTTGCTGGTAATTAAAAAAACATTGAATGAATAAAAGTGCAACAGCCCAACAGTGTTTCTTGAGTTGTAAGAAACTATCAATCCAAACAGACAATATAAAAGGTGATGTTAGTCCATGTTTCCATGCACAGAAACAAACATCAGAGCAGACTTATGACTTCCGTACTGTGATTCCAATTTCAAATCATAACAATTAAAAAAAAATGTGTTTACTGAGAATTTCTTGGTTTTACCCCGAGGTTCTGCTTTTAGTTTGACAGGGGGTTTAAGCAATCGGGACGCTTATGCCACCACACCAACATATTCCTAACCTTTGTGCAATGTCCCATTATTATCCCCAATGACTTAATGACTCACTGCTTACTATTCTACCCCACAACAGAAGCACGCCGTGTCCACGTGCTAGTCACGTTGTGAGTGCCTGCCTCTTATTCGCTCAACTTTCGGGATGCCACACAGTGCCACTGCTGTTACTGCTTGCTCATCACAACATACGCAAAAGGGTGCATCTGATCCCCCGTGAGGTTAGACAAACCAAACATATTCAAGCTTTAAGGTATGTTGAAACTTTTTGATAGTGTCCCTCTTTGCAATGTAATACCTTTCTAAACCCAGGATGGTTACATCTGCATAAATCACAAATGCGTACAGTTACATGGAACTCCTAACCATGTCTCATTTACACCCTCACATCCTAACACACTTTCTGTGACAGCCCACCCCCTTCCTTCTTAATTCTAAAAACTCTCCATCTCAAAAATGGTGCAGTAATGACCTCCATTCAAGGACAAGTCCCAAATAAGTCTAAAAGTGAAAAATTAATTATCCCCTATAGATCATGGGGTGTACCAGTCCACACTGGCAATCCCCGAAATATGGCAACCTGCCATTGCCACAGGGACCCTCTGGCCACTTGTCCCAATTCCTTACAACCTTTCCTGAAGTGAACCCAGTCACATCCTTGTATGTACAGAACAGAGTCTCCTTGGTGTGCTTTACAAATACTTGTTAGTGTAATTATTACAGAGATGGCACTTCCAAAAGAAATGCAAAGCAAAAAATTGATTTTTGTGAGTCTTTATCTGTTGTCTTTCCTTTGTCTAATTGCCACTTTCATTTCGACCTACCTCCTTATGGCTTCCTCCTGTTTTCTCTTCTTGTCGTTTTTCTCCTGCAGAAATGCCCTATTTCTCTCATTCCTGGCGTGGTCCAAGTTTTGAGCTACCAGGCCGTTGTAGGCTCTCAGCCCATTCTCCTCGACATACTGGAAAAAACGGAGAGTTTCTTCCTCTTTGGAGCTCATCATTCTTCAAGTGTTCCACAGCATTCTGATAAGGAAAAATAAGAAAAAGTTAGCACCTTAAAGAGAGAAACAAAGATAATAGCGACTAATGTGGCATTGTATATGAGGGTCTTATTGTGTCAGTGGTTATTCTTTCAACCTTCGTTTTTCAAGGTCAGCCTTTTTGAAAACCAATGAAGCAGGATTGCATCAGCAACATAATAATGTCACATGTCATGTTTGTTGCTGTCATTTCTAACCTTTCTGACCTTTGCTGCACAGTTCATGGCCTATGGAAGGTTTATGATTGTAATGAGACTTGCATCATGCCTGTGTCAACAAGAGTAAGCATTTTCCCTGGAGGGTTGCAACATCTTTTCTGTCATTCACACGCACACGCACACGCACACACACACACACACACACACACACACACACACACACACACACACACACACACACACACACAAAAGCTGACATTACCATGTAAATGTTCAAACACTATTTAGCTACAGTCACTAATAACCTTCTGTTTCAGTATTTCATTTTTCTTGCTCGTTTTCTCAGTTGTGTTTGCACATTTTCTGCCTGAAATTATTGGCTTTAACCAAGTGAATGTCTGAATGAAACTGAAAAAGGACTTTTATCTTTTGCAGTTGTAAGTATCTATGTGTTGGGCTCAGATGTGAAAATATAGTACTCTAGGGGCCAACCACACAGATGAAATTAGCCTATTTTACAAGACTGCAATGCGTGGTTTTGCATGCATAGACTATATCATTGTCAATCTTGTGTTTAAGATCTAAAAATAATCTCTACTTGAGTTGTTCTTTGCTAATTCTGTAACAGACTATTGCTGGCAGCATCAATGGCATGCATAAGTAAGAGTGTGGATGTGTCTGTAAGGAAAAGCCTCTTCAATGAAAACATCCACACTGGTGCAATCACTCTGAAATCCACTCCTTCAGAATGGGAATCAGTTTACAGTAACATAGAACTGTTTACAGCCGCATAAGCTCAAGCGACAGCATGGAGCTGCTAATGATGTGATTCAGTGTGCATGCATGTACAGTATGCATTTGCCTGAAAACATGTGCAACTGCATGCAACATAGTATATACAATGTGCAACAGCCCAATGTGAATTTGGAGAGGCTGGTCGTGGAAGAGAAGAAGTGCATGCTTTTATGTAGGTCAGTGTTTTCAGATCAGCCTAAGACTCATGCTTGTTTACATGTGAGAGAAGCACGGAGTGTGAGTGCATGTAGGGAGGGGGAGGGGGCTTGTGCTAACTGTATGTATGTTTGTGAAGGCAAGGGCAGCAGGGGGGAGGAGGGGAGGTGGTCTTGGAGGGCAGCCAGATGGAGATTGCAGGGCCAACTGAGAGACCGGCCATTGTCTGGCCATCCTCAGCATCCCTCTACCTCATGTCTGTCTATGTCCAGCATGGGGCCTAGGTCAATGGGTTTATCTACCGGTTCCACTCCCTACGCATCCTCGACACTCCTTAGGAAAGGTTTTTACAGTCATGAGGAGAGGACTGATAAGAGCCAACAGACAGAATCACCATCTAGGAGCAGAGTTCGATCTAGGGCACAGAAGCCTGGTGTCAAGTGGTGTAGAGATTTTATTTACCTTTATTATCAGGTCTTATCACTGATGCACAGGCACAGTCAGAGAACTGAAACTGAAAGGAAATAAGTCCTGGTTTCTGAGGAGAAATGAGGTGCACCAGTGAGATTGTAGCAGGTTGTAGCAATAGGAAGGCACAGTTCAAACAGTGTTTGAGCTGAATTAAGCCTGCCTGCCTAATCCCTGTAAGCCTGCAGCAGCACTCTGCACTGGAATCAGCTTGTTTATCACAGTTTTACTAACCAAGCCTTTCACATTGGATTGTCCTCCTATAAGTCATTGATGTAAAATGCAATTCTCAATTCAGCAACCCATTTTTTTCCGACATAGCTTCATTTTCCCCTCCCTTTTTGTTCTCCTCTGATGCATTTTCTCTCTTTTTTATCTCATCTTTTCTCTCTGCTGTTGCCCCAGCTGACATGGCCTGCAACAGTTCGGATAGAGAGGTGCACTTTACCTGAAAATTAAATGAAAGTGGCACACTGTTTATGTTTCCAGGCAGCCATGTCACAGGAGAGGGACAGCATGGTTATTCTACAGGCACGATGTCAAAAAGATTGCAAGTCCAACAGTCTGGTGACAACCCGCATGGACCAAATAACCTGCAAACCCAGGCATGGCACAAGGGAGGTCTGCTTCTGTTTTTTTAAAATGCTTTTTTTATTATAATGCATGCAAAAAAACACTTTTGCATGCATTATGTTGTGTGTAAGATTGTGTATGAGCATTTACTGCCATATTTTTTTGTGGGTTTGTGGGTTATTGTTGTGTATGAGCAGGTGTGAGATGATGCATACTTACAATGGGGCTGTGTCCCAGCTGGTTTGTGGACCAACTTGTCCTCTGTCTTCCCCTCACGAGTCCAGTGCAAGCTTGTGAACTCTGACCTATGCTGGAGCACCAGTGCACTATTCCACTTAAATCCACATATACGTCCATCCATCGTATGGTCCAACTAACTGGCTTGCTAGAAGGAGTCCCTGTGACCCAGGATCAGGCTGGTGCTAGAGTAGAGCTGGGCCATTGGGTGCCCAGCCCAACGCTTCCTCCCCTGGGCAGAAAGGGGAGATGTGACCCCTCCAGTCCAGATGGTGCCAAACTCCAAACCAGGTGCCAGCTTCACTGCTTCACACATCTGCACATGCTAGAGACGGAATGAAGACGCAGTGTAGCAACAGACCGCACCCGCAACCGTGAGCATGACACAAATGCACACTAACACACTCACCTCAAACTCCCCTTGCAGTTGCAGACCAGGCACTCACAGTCTTTCTAATGTTAGATTAAAAAAACAACAACAACAAAACAAAAAAACCCACTTTCGTAGAAAGTCTCTTCTTCTGCTTAAATATGTCCAAATGCACAAAATGTCTCAGAATTACACAAGTAAAAGGAATCCTTAGGCATGGTGCCCTTAAGGTTAAGACCGAGGTAGAGCAGAGTGGTGTGTGTTTCCAGGTATGGCATTCCTTGCCCACTCTCTCTGTCTTGCTTGTCCACACAGGTCTGTACAGTCGGTCTGTGCTGAAGCAGATGACACCAGGCTCCCCAACTATAGATCACAACAAGAAGAACACGCCCACTGCTTACTGTAGCAATCTTCCACTAAAGCGTCATCCTCTCTCTCTCTCTTTCTCCGCTCTCTTCTCCTACACTCCAATTTCCCTTGCTATGTGCTTTTCAATTCATCTTCATATGCGCTCCTACCCCAGTCTCCTTCTCCAGTTAGTCATTTTATGTTCTTGTCTCGTGTGTCTCGACTGCCTTCCCTTTGCGGCTACACTGTAATTGGAGCCTGAATATGTTTTTCTGCTTTCAGCACCACGGAGAGCTCTCTCTGTCAGAGGGTGAGGGGGGGTGAGTGGGTGGGTACACTCAGTGGGGGCAAAGAGGAGAGAGGGGAGGGGTGGGGGGTGGAGTGGGAGGAGTCATCGGGTTGCCAGGGTGTGACCTCATTAGAGTCAACCTCCTCTTCACCACCACCACACTCCCCCCTCTCCCCAACACCACCCCCCACAGCTCGTAAACAAGACCACGACACAAAAACACTTGCAGTGAATTCACTGTGTTGCTCTCAAGTGCATTCATTACACTGTACAGTAGCCAAAACAAAGCAGAACAAAACACACAAAAAGGAGGACAATACTTTGCTGTTTGCATTATACACACTGACATACTGATGCAAGATTAAAATATCTTTGCATAGACAAACAAAGCAAGCAATTCAGAATGATGACTTGTTCCCAATGGCCATTGAGATGAACAGGATGAAAACAGGGACAGAGTTGAACCTGAGTTACATGTTTGTTAGAGGGGCTATTGTGGCTGCTGTGTACCTCTGCTTGACTGTCTGGGGGACAAGTATTGGTTTCAGTAGCCCTGTGGGTTGTTTATGTGGTGGGTGTGCCTGGTATATGGTGGAGAAGCAGGGGTTAAGGGAGGGTGAGCAGTCTGGGTGGGGTGGAGGGGCGGAGGGGCTGGGTTTGCTTGGGTGGATTAACACTGTCGACACAAAAGGATTAGGGAACAGAGATCTGTTGTTTTCATCAACCCTTCCCTCCATTTCTCTTAAACTCCCCCACCCTGCCCTCACTTTCCCCCTCCCTCTATCCCATGGTTCTGTCTTGCACTTTGCGGAGTGGAGTGGGAGGCAACAAAATCAGTTTTCACAAACACGTGGCTCTCAGTTTTGAGGAGAGAAAGGAATAATGGCGATGTTAAAAATGCACCAATGGGAGGAGAGTCCAAAAAGATCAACAGCACACTAATGAGTTCAGCAGGGTTAGGAATGAACCACTGTGCTGGATATAATTATGAAAAGAGGCAACTGTTTTGCAGCAAGGAAAGGAGTAAGAGAGGCTAAAATTAGACAGTATTTCTCTGTACCCAGTTCAAACACTTGTCTCACAACAACATGCCATTAGCCATAAATAGCCAATTGCTATGATCCCACTGAGATAAAATGCTCTGTCAAAAGGTAGTCACCCCCTTTTTCTGCCTATTGTAAAGGATGTGGTCGACTGGTCACACACAAAGCAAGTCAGTCTCCGGACCAACTCAGCACACAAACGTATGCACACATACACAAAGGCCCCAGTCTGACCTTGGTGCACAGCCCATGTGTTCAATCTCAAAGGAAGTATTTAAATCCCATCAGAGTTCAATGAACACAGACAGTGAGGAAATCTCAGGGGTGAATGGGTTAAACAAATGTTTCCACCTATGTGCACAACGGTACTTTGTTTTGTGAACAGTATAAGACACTCCCCCGGGGACAGAAAGGAGGGTGAAATATGAGTCAATGTCTGTTACTTTTCAGTTTACACACAGACTTTCATACTGCACAGACAGAAAGTCTGGTGCCTAAATTCATTATTGAAAGCAGGTTTTATCATATTCAAATTAATTTGTAGCTTTATTTTGATTATGAATTCACCAGTTTGTTCTGTATCCTTGCCTAGGATGATTTAACAGCACAATTGTGAAAGATAAAGATACTACTAGATTTAAACAATTACAGTAGATGTATGGACTACACAGGCCAATGAGGACTCGTGAATATATAGGTCCAATGTAAAGAGCAAACCTTCCACCCTCTTCCACCTTTTTGCTCATTTTAATATATCATCAATACATTTGATCCACACATGCGGTTAGATATTATCCACCTGTTACTTAGCTTACAAACTATAACATGTCAGCCAGTCTTTTAACTGACTCTAACATCAACTTGATATTATCTAACATTGTGACATTAATGACTGTTTGTTATATGCACTACTGTTCCCGAGGGCAGATGCCTGGTACTTGGTTCAATCATGCATGAAATTATGTTGTATTGATCCACTGCTGTAAAAGGCTAATGAAGAGTCTATAAAAACCATTATCCCAATCAATTAACCACCACCAAGGAAATAGAGCCATTATAAATACACCAAGGATTCTGCTTTAGAAGGTTTTGCTAAGTGTGATTTTTTACTATCAGGAATTTGTGCTACTGTATATGGTATGTGATCTTGGGAAAGGTGTGGGGTCGGTTAGGCTTCGTGGCATTGCCTGCTTTCTGTCCTTCCTAGGAGTGCCATGCAGGTGAGGAAGGATAGATAGTGAGACAGTGGCACTGAAGATGTCAGACTCTCATTAAAGATGCAGCACTGCTTACTTCCACTCCTCACATCTCCACCCGAGAGAAATGGAGCATAAGGTTCCTTCTCTGACCAGCAATGCAGACACCTCCTGACCGCTCCATGTTTCACGTCTGCTTTCACGTACACAATGCACATTTATCCTACTCAATGCACAACACACCCCTAAGAATTTCTGAGTGCAAGACACTCCATTACTTGGAATGTATTTTATCAAAATCTTACCCACAGGTTTCTTAGTATTCAGCTACACAGCATGAGTTAATGTTCTACTTAATCAAGCTTTTCAACACTCATTTATCACCACTTCCTCTCTCAAGAGATGTCAAGCAGAGGCATGTCTCTAACGACCACCCTTCACACGCCCCGCTGTTCCACCAAGGCAGAGAGGTGAAAATGGGAGACCCAACAGC
This sequence comes from Scomber japonicus, assembly GCF_027409825.1. NCBI lineage: Eukaryota > Metazoa > Chordata > Actinopteri > Scombriformes > Scombridae > Scomber > Scomber japonicus. The sequence goes on along the minus strand of NC_070589.1, from coordinate 16,909,302 downwards.
ATAATCTCTCAAACAGGCGGTTGAGGGCTCCAATCTTGAAGGTTTAACCCCCACTAAGCCCGTTAAATCTCCAGTTTAGAGGGCCAGAACTGATGGGCTAAAGCCCCCACAGACTGTCTACTAACTAGTGGACCCAGACACAGCGTGAGACAACAAAATAACGGATACCCAACTGTGACTACTGCAGCCTCTACATCCTTCTATAGTCCTAGTCAAAGGATAGGGTGGGCTTAACCTTCCTGTCGTCCTCCCGGGTCAAATTGAGTCGTCTGTTTTGACTGTTCTTTCTTTCCTCGCTTCCTTTCTCCCTCCCTCCCCCCTTCCTTCCTTCCTTCCTCCTACCTTCCTTCCTTCCTTCCTTCTTTCCTCCCTCCCTCCTACCTTCCTTCCTTCCTTCTTTCTTTCCTTCCCTTCCATCCTTCCTCCCTCCTTTCCCTCCTTCCTTCTTCCTCCCTTCCATCCTTCCTCCCTCCCTCCTTTCCTTCCTTGACTCGAGGACAACAGGAGGGTTAATTGGCATCAGAAATGCAACAGTTATGTTCATGATCACTATTGTATGGGTAAAATAGAAAGTTCAGCAAGAGGATGTAGAACATTATGGTGTATATGGAGATTGATATTGTTCTGTGATTATCAGTTTGTGCTGAGTAAATTCAATGTATATGATGACTGTAAGGATGCCAGTGGTGAATGATGACCTACTGCTAAGAACTAAACAGAGATACATGAGATTAATTCAAAATAAGGTCTGACTTTGAAAGATCGATACTGGCTTGAGAAAAAACAGTGATTTCCTGTCATCTTAGACAAAATAATATTACAGAAAACATGTTGCCCTTGTCATCTACTAATGACCTTATTTTGAACTATGAACTATCAAGAATATCTGAGGACCGAAAACTTGGATGATTGGCGCCATCTGCTGACCAAGATCACTAACTGTTGAACTTGGACTGTTAATTAAATTACTTGCAGTCCTTGTATATATCTTCAATTTCCACTCCAGTCATGTTTTAAGACATGTAAAAATCATCTGTTTGGAATCATAAATTGTCTCTGATATAGTTTTTCTACAGAAAAGTTCAATTATGTGGTCATAGACTTTGTTTACAATTACAGAGGTCAGACCTTTCCTCTAGTTCTTGACCAGGTTTGCACACACTCCAAAGATTTTCTATTGGGTTCAGGTTTGGAGACTGGCTAGGGGCTTCTTACGGAGCCACTCCTTGGTTGCCCTTGCGGTGTGTTTCGGGTCGTTGTCATGCTGGAAGACCCAGCCACGACCCATCTAAAAATTACAGAACCTGCAAAATCGGCAGTGTATCAAATACTTGTTCTCCTCACTGTATATATTTATATGTTATTTATGTATATTTTATGTGCAATAAACCCTGGCACTGACTTTGCACTTGCACTTTACTCTATTCAGAGCAACAATCTTGTGCAATATTCTCAAGCACTTTATTCAGCTGTTCTTTATTCAGCTGTATTAGTATAGTATTGTGTAGTACTGTATTTTATTTCCCTGATGGTCATATATCGCCTCCTCTGATATTGTTGTATAGAAACGAATGTTGTTGATTGCTGTTTGTTTATGTGAGGTTGGGCTTGTAGAAACTGAATTGCCCCTCGGGGATAAATAAAGCTGAATCTGAATTTGACTAAATGATGGGTACATTTTATAATTACATCCAGAGGAAGTGTTTGGTCCCTGATCACACATTAGAAGTTATTTAAAAGCTAAAAGTATAGAAATTTGTCATATTCAAGAAGAAATGTTAAGTTATGTTTAGGTTTGTCTGTCTCACGACTTCCTGTTTTATTTTGAAAGCTTACTCTCCTCTCATTTCAGGTAACTTCCTCCTTCCCCTTGTGTGTTTCCCACTGGTCTGATTGTCTGCCCCGCTCTGATTGTTTCCACCTGTTTCCCATTACCTTGTGTGTGTATATAGTCTGCGTTTCCCTTTGTCCTGTGCCAGTTCGTCTTTTCTTGTCATCAGAGAACCACGCCAGCCATGTTATTCCATGTCAAGTTTTTGAATCCTGTGTTTTGTTTGCCATAGTCTTGCTTACCATTATTTTGATACTTTGTCCTTGTGTTGTTTCTTTGTTGGTTTCCTCAAAAGAGTGATTTTTGGTTTTTCCTCCCTATTTGTGTACTTTATTTCCTCAGTAAAAGTGACTTATTTGTTGCTACTTTATTAAAATATTGTTCAGTTGTACTTTGCCTCAGAGTTGTGCATTTGGGTTCAAGACCTAGTTCAGTTGTGACAAAATTGACTAATTAGTATATTCATATTAAATGAATCCACTGATTTTTGTGTATTTAATACATATTTTTGCAAACATTAATTATTATTAAAACAAAAGACAACAGGGGGTATTCCAGAAAGCGGGTTATGTGAAAACTTATGTAAGTTAACCCTGAGATGAGGGAAACTCCGTGTTATCCGTTTTAGAAAGAGAGGTAACTGAAACTCTGAGTCAGTCACCATGTTAACTGACTCTGTAAACATAACCTGCCAACGAGCAGGTTTTCTTTAAGAAACTGAGTTTCTACCTGTCTACCCATCTTATTTTTAGGAAGCATTTTATGGTAGCCTACACATCGTCACATTTTAGTCTTAATCAATGACTCCAATATGTATAATAAGTAAAATAGTGTAAAATGTTAATCTACTAAGCAGGATATTAGATGAGGACATTGTGTTAAACAGCTTTCTGTTGGAGGTTTGAATTACTACATGTTGAAATAGCCACTGAATTAATATTTACTTTAATAGCCTACGTCAACTATGAATAAAATCAAAGCGAGGTACAATCATAGCCCAGCAAAATGTGCCTTACTTTTTCATTTTTAGCTGCTTCCAAATACGTTACACCACGTTTTCACCTGTATTCTACTATTTTAAGTGAGGTAAGTTAAGTCAGTGGAGTGGTGCATTAAAACTTAAGCATTCACTCTGGCAGCAATTTTCTCCCATGCCGCTTCTCTCTCCTTAGCGTCTGCAGTGATGTTACTTTTTGTGAAATATATGATCATATTCGCCACAGGTCTACAGGGGGAGCTCCAGTTCCAGTGAGGTAACTCAAGCTTGTTTTCGTAATAGTAGCCATGGTGAATCAAGGTATCAGGGCTCCATTGATGATGGCTTTTTATAGTGGTCGCGCACGCGCCAAACTCAAGGTGAACATACTCAGAGTTGATTGAACTAATTCAGATCAGCTGGACCGGATACTCAGAGTTCAGGGTTAGACTCAGAGTTTGTTGAACCTCCTACTTGGAATACCCCGCAGGTGTGTAAAATAACTGTTCTACTGTTGATAAACTACTCCACTGACAACAATTTAATGGTCCCTTAACCTCCTCTCTCTCATACACTTTCAACCTCTTGCGCAGCGTCAACCTTGCTCGCGCATAATTCATTTCCTCTCACATTTTTCGCCGGCTTTTGTCCAATTCGGCGCCTCGTTGTCATGAACCTTGGGGGGGTGCATGGCACTATAAATGCGAAGTCACCATGCTTAGGAAAGCCAGTTATTGCTAACTAACCAAGTCATAATCATTACAAGCATAGCTTACCTACTTAACATATTTTAAACCTTAAAGGTAGAATATGTAGAATGAGCAGAACAACGCCATCTAATGTCTCGAGATTGTAGTCGCAACAACCAAAAAGTAATTCCAGCAGTCGGGTTGCCAGGTCCGGTGCCGGATTTTATTTTAGCTTTAACTCTGTAAATATACCACTTTATCCACATGTCTAACCTTTTTAGGCGAGAAAGTAGCCCTTTAGATCCACAATGTGCCGCTAATTTGTCCAAATAACATCTGCTTAAAGTTTTGTTCCTGCGAATTCGGAGCCACTCAAGTTAGCCGTAGCGAGTAACGCACTTCCGGTCATTTTCACAAAATAAAACACCCGTTGCCTTTTATTATTAAGAAAACCATAACGATAGAGTTGGTGCTTTTATTTTGAAAACAGGAAGCGAACATACCCTCGCTGTAACTGACTTGAAACCACCCAGTATATATATCTATGTAAACCACCGAGGTACATTACATTGTAACACGCCAGTGGGAGTAGCAGCAATGTCTCTGCATGTACTGGATAGATACAAAGCGCATGCGCTACAGACTCACATCGGGTAACCAGACTCACATCGGGTAACAGAAAGCGCATGCGCGGCAGACTGACGTCAGGTAGCGTCATGGCGCATGCGCGAGAAACGCAACGCACAAAAAACCACAGTCTTACCTATGGTAGCAGTAGTTTGTCCAAGCGGTGTTGCCGTAGATATCCGTCCAAGATGGCGGACGATCGAGAACGCTACTGCGCATGTCAGACTCACATCGGGTAGGCGACTCACATCGGGTAGTGACACTGCCTAATCCTAAACACCGATTGGCTTGTGTGTGGTGTCGTCAGAAGCAGAAGAGGCTCACGGTCGTAAACATCTAGTCCTAGTCCTCTGGAGCCTGTACAGACAGAAGTTGGTCAACTTTGCTTTTCAGGAACAAGGAACAATAACCGAACAGTACGATCTCTATTTCAAAAAGAAATAATCAGCATCCCTAATGCCGTCTCATACTGGAACAATACCTTCACTAATCTGGTTTGGAAAAACATTTGGTCCCTTCCTCACAAATTTTTCATCACAAATAAAACGAAAGAAGTATCCCTCAAAATCATACACAGAGTCTATCCCACTAACTTATTCATGCAAAGATATAAAAAAGACATCAGTGAACTCTGCTCCTTCTGTAAACAGGCTCCAGAGGATCTTCATCATCTCTTTTGGTCATGTCCCCACCTGCAGATTTTTTGGAGAAATGTCACTACTCTTATCCATCAACATATTGAAAAAAACTGTGTTCTGGATTATCAAAATGTATTGTTTGGTTTTCCATTAACCCCACTACCCCAGGCAGACCAATACTACATAATTAATTTAATATTATTTCTAGCCAAAACTCACATCCATAACAGGAAATTCAATAATCAAATACCATGCATTTACCGTCTTGAAGGGGAAATCAGGCAATACATTAATACAATCAGCCAGTCTGAAAACAAAAAAGCCTTAAGAACTCAACAAGTATTTTGTTTGTTTCCATGTTTTTGAACCAATGTGGCCTATCAGAAATGTATTCTGTTTTTTTTTTCCTGCATGCTATGTTTTTGTTGTCTTAAGTAACTTTCCAATCAATTTGATATCTGACTTTTGCATGTAACCCCCTCACTCTTTGTTTGTCGATGTCCACTGTGTGAAAAAAAAAAAAAAAAAGTAAACATCTAGTCACGTGTACTCTGAGATGGACGCGCAGGTCAGGAAATGACGTAAACAGACCGTATATGGTTTGTTATTTGTGTTATTACGTTACGTGTTGGACTAAATACATGGACATATTCAGGAAAATATTCCGGTTTTATGGAAACGGATTTCATATTTCACAAGAATGGATACTTGGCGAGCTGTACATAAAGTCCTGTGTCATAAGATGATCGTTGTGGATAAAGGGAAGACTTTGAAGGTATGTAGGCATTATAGCTTTTCTCACTTAGCTGAGTGGCTAGCCAAGCTAATCGCTAATACTATTACGGCTGTGAACAACCATATAAGTCGTGAGTGGTCTTGAATGAATCAGAACAATCTAAGCTTTCCAATGTACGGCATGAGTATATATGTTTAAGGGTTGGTGTTTAAAACATTCAGAAGAACGTGTGGCTACCTCCTAACATCCGTCCCGTCCCGTGAACGGAACAGCGTGCGTTAAGAGGTTAATGATCAAATATCAAAATCCGAATAGCGTCAGAAAGTCAACCCACTCTCCACATTTCCATTGCTACCGTTTTGATACTTCATGGTACACAAACAAATAGCATCTCATATGAAAGCTAAGACCCTGGCGAGTTCAACAGTACCACTATTATTGCGCTAAAAACTCAGTGAACCAGCAGCATACAAAGGTAAACAACCACTTATTTACAGCGACTAACAGATATTCTGTCTTACCTTCGAAGTTTTGTGATGAAAAGTTGTACTTGAGAGCAAAAAACGCTGGTTTTAGTAAGTCCAACACGGCTCTGCTTGTTTACAACTCCATTTCACCCAGTGCCAGCCTACAGTAGCTGCACCGGAACAACAGACAACCCTGGCAACCCGCAATTCCGGCCGCTAATTGGCTGGTACAATGTACACAGAACGTGTCAGAACGTCATTGTCGAACCCGTCAAAAAATTTTAAATTTAATTCAGACTAAATATTTTTTTTTATGGAAAAGCAATACTTTCATTCTGTACCCCTCAAAACGCCCCGTGGCTGTATTATTTTTTTTTTAAATAGCAGTTCAAAAATTCAATTGGCATGACGTGATTGGTTGTCAAAAAAAAACAGCCGTTATTGTTTTAAATTTGATATATCTGCATATATTTTCATTTGATTCATTATTTTTTATTAGGGCCCATGCACTTCACAGTGCGAAGGCCCTATTGTATCCGTAGGAAAGCTTTTTCACCCCTTCAAAACAAACACATTTTTGGTGGCCTAAACATGCACGAAAACTCATGACTCAGACCTGTTGATGCCAAGAAATGGGCGTGGCAAAATGGCTCTATGGCGCCCCCTAGGGCACCTTAAAATGTGAATTTCTTCTGTCCAGATTGACGTAGGAAAACAAAATTTGGTATGCAAATGTATTATTTCCAGATGCACAAAAATGTTGAGGGGACCACACTTTCCATTTAGGAAGTTGGCTCTTTTGATTCAAAGTCGCGTTTTTGGCTCTATTTTTTTTACGATTTCCAGCCCTCATACTTTAACAAACTCTTCCTTGACATTTGACCCCACCGACTTCAAATTCGGTCTGTATCATCTTTGAGATGAAAAGTTATACATGGTGGGCTTGGCAGTGTGCCAAATTCTGATGTTTCACCATGAAATTTTAAAGTTTTACAACTTGACCTCCACATTGTCTGATCTTTTCCAAATTGTATAAGTTTGTTAAGAGTCCCAGTCTGAAGACATGTACAGGCCCATATTCAGTGACAGTCATAGTGCCACCTACTGGCCACAGGAAGAAATAAGCATAATTCTTTGACTGATTACTCTTAGTACCTCGGGCAGATACACCTGAAATTGACCTTGATGATGCTACTTCCTGAAGCTTCTGACCCATAATCAAACACTATTGCCATGGCAACACATTCTGTGCCATTAAAATACAATGCTGTTTTTGACAGGCAAAGGATGTGTCTACAATCATGAAACTTGACACACATATCTAGAGGGCAGCAGTTAACATTCAAGTCTTTGACATGGGTGTGGCAAAATGACTCAACAGCACCCCCTTGAAAATTTCAAAGTTGAAGCCCCGCCTTCCAGATTGATGTAGACAAATGACATTTGGTATGCAATTTGTATCATGAAAAAGTCTCTTGGAGCCATAACCCAAGTCCAACAGGAAGTCTGCCATTTTGATTCAAAGTTTCTAACCTGGCTGCTGTTGTGTCCAAACTATTGGAAGAATAGTGGACTGCTAATGCGAGTCTGTACCCTGTGGGTCAGGCACCATCAGCATGCGTGTTATGGAGGTCATGGGACAGTGGGGCCTTGTCCAAGAAGAGACTGGGTTGTAGACACTGTTGTTTAGACACACAGACACAAGGGTCAGCAAGTTTATAAGCTGTCATTTCGACAAGGATACCAGGTTTTGGGATGCTCTGTAAACTGTTTCAGAGGGTGATGTTTTCACTGTGACAACCTGAGCGTTACCCTGTGGTTTTACATAATTCCAGTATTTACTGTAGCTTATGTAACTTCTATGCAGTAGAAATGCTGTACTTTCTGTTAAAGCCAGAATTACAGCAAATGTACCATTTTTCCTCCTTCTTAATACATAGTTCAGGTCAGGATGCTGTGTTAAATGTCAAAAGGTTGCATGTAGTACAACTGTATTACACATGTGAATAGCAAACATACCACGCTTGTTGGTGATGACAATAGTTTTTGAGCTTGAACACAGTAACCAGCAGTTCTCATCAGCAGCATGAAAATTAAGCTCTATTGGTTAAGAGTAGTGACTTTGAAAACAGACGTAGTACCCTGTCTGTCCAGGAGATGGTAGTATTTAACTAAAAATCTAAGAGAAACACTAGTGTAAAATTACATATTGGAATCTGGTGACACACGTTCAAAATTAGTGCAAGACAAACGTGTCACACACCTGCCATGTCTGCATATTATTGGAAAATACATAATTAATTACATTTTATAATGTTTTGTTTGGCTGTATGTCTGTTCGGCATTGGATTATCACATTGGCCATGCTCTCTCTAAATTTCCCAAATTTGCTCAATTTTAAATCTGAGGTGTAAGATCAACACCAAATCTTAGGACAAAAACAAAAAAACACCATCATGATGAGATTATTGCAGTTTACTTGTCGAATCACTTTTGATGTTGTAACCCTCAAAGACTTCTAAATGGATACCTTCATAGTTTACTAAACAGTTCATGTAGATTGATGTTTGCTTTACATTATTTAATCGTGACACATTTAGTAGAAAAATAGTTTAGACTTAAGTAATTTTTAGAGGGGCATAAAACGTTTCAGCAAAAACGCTTAACAGATGCTGTAGATAGACTTATACTACTGTATAATGGACAATCCCTCTGGTTTATTGATAACAATGGAAACTGTTTAGTTGTTGAGATTTAAAATGTTGTCATAATACGGGCACTGCAAGCCTCTATATGGATATTGAAGTGAGTTTTAGTTGGGGCACTTAGCTGAAGTAAACAGAAAGGGAGGGGAGAGTGTGCGCAAGGCTTTGGAAACAGGCATGCAGACAGCACCACTGCAAAGTGTTGAGCGCGGGACAGACTGGCTTCAGCCCGCACCACTTACACCACTCTTCCTCTGTCTAAGAAAAGACCCCAGACCTCTTCTGTAAGGCGCTCAACACTCATCCCAACCAATAATGTGAGAATCAGTCGGACACGTCTGTCAGATGTTTAAACTCATCGTCGCTTCATTGTGCTCAAGTGCCGTCTGTTTTCAACACTGTCACACAGTTTCCAATCAGGCTACAGTAGACTATCCACAAGGATACCTGGTGTGAGATGCGGCCATGTCCCGGGGAATATGCCCACGCGTAACCTCTTGCGGACTCTTTTGGATCTTATCAGTGGTCATATTTGCGGTGAACTTGATCGACGTGGACGCGTACAGCTGTCATGAAGTGAGGACCGCTTTCCAGCTGCGGCAGGTCGGGCCGCTGCACCGCGTACCGGAGACACCTGGCACAGGTGAGCCAGTGGATTTGGCATATAGTTGAGTGCAATATGGCTAAAGCGCACTGCAAACATAATGCAGTGGTGATGACAGGTCCGCAGAAACAAGATGCTGGTTTTGTTTGTGCAACCATTGCCATGTCTGCAAATAACTCCAGAACTTGCTAAATGTGTTTTAAAGAGCAATTCATGACAATGACTCTGGTCTAGATAGAATAGCATATACTTTTAATGAGTGTTGAATGTATCTTAAATATTCTTTGCTCCTGTCAAATGCACACGTGGGTTAGTGTACAATGACACATAAAAAGCCCACTGAAATGACAGCAGCCATTGAAAGGTTGAGAGACAGAACAGATATTGCTATCTGTCTTCACTTTTGTCAACACATTTCCTGTTGTATTATTTAGCCTTGTCCGTGAAGAAACCTTTAAAAGGTTTTGGACATAAATTTGTGTGTGGTAGCCTACATCTTTTGTGTATGGGGGATGCTGTTAGTTATAATGATTATTGTAAACAAGTAGTCCACTACAAAATCTGAAATGATTTAAATTGGGCGGAATGTGTTTGAAATAAAACCCTTTTCATTCCTGATAACATATATGTCCAACACTGTGCAGGTTGACCATTAGTGTTCAGACTGCACACTGATACACCTGTATAGTATAATAGGTCTGGTTTAAAACAACAGTGCTTGTTGATTTTCCAAATCTTTTCTTGAAACTTCTCACCATACAAGCAGGATGTTTTGAGAGACTGCATAATTATTTTGCACATTTCTTTCGGCCGAGAAGCACCTCGGTACATTCACAATGTACTGAGACAGGGATTTTGAGTCAAAACAAGTCTAGTATGAGGGAGAGGTTTCATGTGGTTTAGTCTCTGTGGATAAAGAGGCTGCAATATTGTGTGCACAGTTGCGGGTGATTGATCTGTTATCTGCATATTGATTTGGACAAGTCAGTCATCAACATTTTTTGGCAGTATGTCTTCAGAGACATGAGCTGGCAACCCTTCAATCTTATATTACACATTGTCTCTCAGTACATGAGTTCAGCTCATGGACCTAAGTTTATGAGAAAGGCCTAAAGTGTCTTTTGGCATCTATGCTGACATGTTTCCCAAAGGTTTCCTGTCTTTTGTCAGATTTTTGTCAGAGGGATGCTTGAAAGCAGTTATAAATGCTTTGAAACTTTTGTGGTATGTGCTTTCCTCCAGCAAAGAGAGGAAAAAGTTATTTTGTGAGGATAAACATGGGTTCCAAATCTGTTTTGGACGCAAAATGCATTTTGTGAGGGTTTAGGCTTTGGTACAACTATGCTGGTTTTGCTTGGAAGTTATTCTGAAAGTATAGTAAGACCCTTCATCACTTTTACTAATAATGTCATGTTTCATCTATGTTGGTCCATTTCTATCAGCTGTTACATATATTTCAACACAACAAAATGGGTAATACAGTGGCCATTAAAATGATTAATCTAGTTTTTTAAATAATTAGATAGTAAATTAATGTAATTCTCAAATACCAGTGCATTGTATAAGTATCAATGTGAGCACATACCAAAATCCTATGTTCTCAGTGAAATTGTGTCACATGCAAGCTGGTAGCAGCTTAAATATCACCTAGTCTGAGTCTGCACAGCAAGATGAGCAATAGATATCTTAGTGGGAAACATACCTAGAGGTGCATCCAAACCACTTGATATGTTTGTTTAGCAGGGTGTCACTACTAGCAACAGAAGATGTCAGTTTCATTGCAAGCAGTAGTTTAGGGTTTGCTCTTAAAGACAGCGAGAGGACCTTGGTCTTCTGAGCATGTCAGCAGTCTGGAGCAAGATTGCGTGACAAACTTTTACAGTCTGCAATGCATTGGCAGAAGCTATACATGAACATCTAAGTCTGATATTTTAGCTGTCAATGAACAATGTTCCTGATACTGAGCAACAAACATATGAAAATCACATACAGGCCATACTGAATAGTGTAATAATCTTTAGTTTTAATGAATTGCTCCCCCACCTCTAACCCTCATAAGATATTTTATTTCTGAAGCACACCTTTTATCTATAGTAATAAAGTTTGAGTGTGGCACTGATATAATCCAGATACAAGCATCTGTTAGTCACTAATAGTTGATATAAATATTTGTGTTATTTAAAAGGTGCGGTGAACTGAATTTCTGTGCTTTGACATGCCACCACTTCTCTGCTGTCCCCTCCCTTCACAGCTAATCAAACATTGCTGGAGCTTCACAAGTACATTTTGGGCTTAAATCTTATTTTGATTTTTATTTATACTTGTCCTGGAGAGGTTGTTTTGGGTCAGGCGCAATCTCTTCTTCAAAGCAGTGGCCAATGCAAGGGGGGTGTCTGAGTGGGGGATTTAGTGTATATATGTGTGTGTGTGTGTGTGTGTGTGTGTGTGTGTGTGTGTGTGTGTGTGTGTGTGTGTGTGTACACAATTATGCTACTCTGCTTCAGTTCTCAGATCAAATGCCAACAAAAGCAACTCTTGAAATTTGAAGTGGCAAAACTTCAGCACTTTTCACAGTCTGATGTTTGTTTAGGATACAGTGCTACATTTCATTCATGTGTGGTGAACTGATTTCTCACTAAGGGCCAGGAGTGTGGCAGCAGGGAACTTAAGAGCTGACCAATTGGATATGATACAGAATTTAACTTTTACATTACACATATTATGCAATTTGTTTTTGTTCTTCAAAATAATCATATGGTATCCAAAGAAAGCATGAAGTACAGTGGGTAGTGATAATGCTGTATGACTATGACCACATACATTTAAATACAGTATATTACATTACATGGTTATCAGTATTGATGCTGTAGTGTGTAAGTAATATGTAGGTTTTTTTTTACTGAATTAGTTATTCTTACTATTACTGCAATGCCTTCATTAGTAGGAAAATGAATGCTCTAAAATGCAATTCCTTATACATGAATCCCCTTCTCAACAATGTAGTTGAAAAGTCACTTACTTGCAGATGCTTGATAAAGCTTTGTTAATGATGGGACATGAAGAAGACTTGTTTCATGGGCCACAATGGATAAAAACTGACTGTCTCCCTGCCACACTTAACATAGGTAACTTAGATAATAAGTGACATGAAGTTGCTTATCCTGACATTATATTGAAGAGTTATGGCCACTTTGGTACTTTGGTACTCAGCCAAATTCCACATATTGAGATTACCACAGGGTGCTGATATAGCCCTTTAGAGATAGATCATTTGGGAGGCAGACAGCAAGCAATGCTGTTCGCAGACACACCAGTGCTGAGATATGATCAACCTATTTTACAGCTCAGTTAAAACTACCTCATTGAGCAGGGCTTATCTGATTGTGTACATACCACTCACTGTTTTTCATCTTCCTACTGCCATTCACTGATTTATTAAGTCATCAACAGCTATTCTAGAGTTAAAGAGAAAGTGCTTTATATCTTTAATTCAAGGCAAGCAGGGTCATGTGTTAATAGCTAAGGAATGGGAACACAGTGTGTTATCACATGTCGCCACATCCTTAACCAGTTACAGCGTCAAAAGCCTTGGCAAGCTCTCAAAGCTCAACATGGTCTTTGATTGGCTGTACTTATTTTGATTCCCTTTTTAACTTGGCCTTTCTCACTGAGAGAGCAAGCACATGGTGCACACCTCCTACTCCATACTCACTAGAATTTTTTGAGCATGTGTGTTTTCTTTTCCAGGCCATCTCTCAACCACTTATTTCAGTCTAATGTAAGATTCACAGAAGAATATCTCCAGTCAATTTTCTTTAAAGATTCTTGGTGTTTTGATGATGGTGGTGGAGAGCGCCATCTAACATGTCTCAGAGGTGTTCATTTATCCTGACTGCGGAGGCCATAGCATATGATTAACATTATTTTCATTCTCTTCAAACCAATCAGTGACCCTTCGTGCCCTATGGATGGGGGGCATTGGATAGAAATGTTTCATCATAGGATGAAGGTAATTACTCAGAACAACTTGTATTGATTAGGAGTGACCCCTCCCTCTAAGCGAACAAGTGGACCTAAACCATGTAGAAGTCAACGATTCAGACCAGTACCAGTTTTTCCTATAATTTGTCCCATATCTTCAAGTAACAGGACACAATACAGGTAGTTGAACTTACAAGCACCTCAGATGCTCTTTCTCAAGTTAACCTGATTACTTCTGCCTTACCAGTGTTGTGTCAGTCTGAAGCTGATTACCATGTCTGAGACAGACTCTACACAACATATCTTATTGGATTTCAGTCTAAGTCTATCTTGTGTTTCAGTTGATTGTGTGCTATCCCACCCTCTTGGCTTGCTAGAGACAGATGCAATTTTATGAGGTTAGTAGACTGCCAAGTTTATCATCTACCTATCAAATGATATAACCATCTAGAAAAGACTATCCTTGTTGAGCTATAGGAATAGAAATAGTATATATGGGCAGAGATGGTTTCTGAGAAAGTGTTAAACAGATCATCTTGAATGTAACATAATTACTCTGCCAGGGGCTGAACAGTCCTCTAGTATAATGCTGCTGCATAATGTCTGCATCTATCTGTCCTGCAGCCCTCCACTTTACTCTCTTAGCTCTGTCTTTCTGTCTGACCCCTTTGCTTTGGCATGGCTTTGGACACTTTGCCAATCACTGATGGCAGTTGCAGCTTGAGGTCTGGGAAAGCTAAACATTACAGTTCAGTTTCAAAGCTGTCCAAAAATGCAGGTATGCAGTAAAGACCCTTTCAGATGTGTTTTCATTCAGCACAGTACATCCCAAGCCCAGCAAATCTGTATAGAGTAAATATCCTGTATGTTCAGTGGATCAGACAACTTCAAAGTGAACTGGCTTCCTGAGGCAGGACGAGGGTAACTGCATTAATTACTGACTTTCTAACAAAGTTATTCTTGTTCTCGTAAAAATATCAAAACAGCAGCATCAGGAAACCGCAACCCTCCAGGTCATCAACGCGTTCCAAATCAAATCAAAATTTCCATCGCATATTGGGGAGATGTGAACTGCATAAGAATAATTTTATAAATGCAGTATTAATGCATGTGTGTTTGAAAAGGGCTGTAATAACATAACTACCTTCTCAGCAGTATACTGTATTCATCACATCTAGTACTGTACCACACATTGAGAATGGCATGTGAGTTAGCTGTGCAATTATAGAATGGCAGAATTTCTCCACTCAGGAGTTTTGACTTGTGCAATGAAGGGCACTGAGGTGTTGCTGAAGGGATTGTGACTAACAAGTCAAGACCCCTGAGCCATGGCTTTAACACGGCAAATTACTCCAGAGGTATTTGTCACCTGAGGACGATTAAGGGAATAAAGATTCAGAGTTGAAATCCAGTCTAAAGAGTAAAGTATATGAAGGTTTAACCAGGTGGAATGAGTAGTATAGTCTGGGCACTAATTTCAAAGGACATGTAGAGTCCAGTCTTCTTGGCCTATTGGAGTCTATTTCAAGTCACATTTCAGCAAAATTTTATTAGAAAAAAAAAGTACAGATAGATGTCAAAATAACATCCACACTTGTGTCGGTGTTTAGCTCAGTGGGTAGAGCACCCGCCCCATGTGTTGAGGTTACAGTCCTCACTGCAGGCGACCCCGGTTGGAATCCTGCACCGAGCGGTCCTATCCTGCATGTCATTCCCCTCTCTCTGCCTCCAGTTTCCTGTCTCTCTCTACTTGTCTGTCCATTAATGGCAAAAAGCCTCAAAAAAACATACTTAAAAAATAATAATAACATCCACACTTGAGGTGTTATTAAATCAGATTTGTAAAGACAGCTTGTGTCATGGGAATATATTTCAACATATAAAAAAACATTTTAAGTAGCAGAAAAAATGGAAATTGTTGTTGAGTCACAGTTACCAACTAATTTGACCTGAGTAGTGTTGAAATAAGAATGGGGAAAGAAGATATTCAAGACTGCTAAAGATTACTGCTAAAGGTACCTACATTAGTAAATATCCATATAAAGATGGTATGCAAATATTTAATTATTGTTTTATTTAGATGAATTAGTAGTTGATTGTACTAGTAAATTATTTAATTTCTTATAATAAAACATCAAAAGGTTTCAGGTCATTTTATAGACATGTATATTCTCCAATTGGTATCCTGAACATTTAAATGTACCTCAAAAATAACACGGTCAGACATGAATAGATACATCCTACATTGTAGACCTCAATGACTAAATATTTTAGTTAACTCTTCATACAGAAGCCACTATTAATGTAATGTATATAACATGTTTCAAAGATTAGAAAGAACAGACTCAGCGGTTTGTTTGCTGTTGCACATGTGAGTCATACCATGGCTTGTGATGATTCCAGAAAGTGGCCTGGTATATTCGTGAACCAGCCAGTCTGTCCTGACTGCTGTGGTGGCTTTAACAGCCAAAGTCTTTCTGAGTATCACTTACTCCATGCAGCTACTCGTAAGGGATGGAGAGGCCAACTTGAATTCCACTGTGAGTCCCTGGATATTACTTTCATATCAGAGATAACACTCAAATACAAAGGAGAGAAAGAGCCAGCCAGACAAGAGAACAGTGTCAGAGATGGAAGGTGAGAGAGGACAGCTACCAAAAATGGTGAAGTGACGAAGCTAAAATTAAAGTATATGACATGTTTTCAAAAAGAAATGTGTGTTTGACAGGAGGGAGACTTTCCAATTGAGACCTAATCATCAATTAATCACACCAAATTTTACCAATGAATGGAGTGCTTGAAGTACTTGAAGGTAAAGGTTGTTGTTGTAGGTCCTACCTGTGTACTGATTTGTATTGATTTTCATTGTTTATTTATAAACACATCCTCACATTTTTTTGGCTAAGGAAAATTTAATGGATATACATGTGTATGTATTATGTAGGGGAAATGTTGATTAAGAGGATAGGGCTTTACCCTCACTAAAATATTCTTAGATTGGAAACACTACATTTTTAAATGGGTGAATGTCTTTCGGCACTCTGATGATTCAGTGAGTTAGACCAAAAAATATAGATTTAGGACTTATACATACACTTTTTAAAGTTAAGACTACTAAATTGACAAGTTAGGTGCTAGTTTAAACCTTAGAAATGTCATTAATATTCCCTCTGTTTAGTTGAAGGGTTAATATTAAAGGATGTTTGCATCAGTGAATACTCATATATTGATAAGGAATGGGATTCTCACTCAGATCCCACTCAGGAAAACATTTGAAAACCACTGTGAAGCTCAGCAGGAGGTAAATAAAGAAATAACAGATGAGTTGGGAAATATATTTTTTTGTTAAAATTGCAGTATACGTGTATAAAAAAAGAACATGGTAGAATTTTGCAGAAACAATGTTGACAGGGAAACCATGTCAATATAAAAAGAGTAGACTGCTACAGAGATGGAGATAATGAGCTAGAAGGGGCAGGACAGCCAGTTATGACTTCACTTGTCTGGCTCTGGGATGGGAACAAATGGAGCCTCTCTGGGTAATTAAGAGACACCCAGGCCTCACTAGGATATGCCAGGCAAATGGGAGAGAGGGAGCAGGAAGGGAAAGAGGGATTGAGAATGCAACCCTATTGTGTTTCATGGAGGGATTTGGACGGTGAGGCACTGGTCTTGCGGTCTGTCCTAAGGCCATGCTTTAGGTTCTGGTTACAACACCTGCCTCCAGCCACCCCCTTCAAGCCCTTCCCCCTGTAAAATGAGTTATCATATCAGACTCTTGCATTATGGAAATGTCCATGTGCATGTGGATTTGGGCAGGGAAATGTGTGGGAAAGGACAGTTTTAATAGCCCATGCTAATTGTGACCAGCCACGATGATGTCATGGCAGTGTTTATATATGTAGCGATGGTGAGAAGCAGGTGACACTGGCAGGACAGGGTGGACTCTGTTTTGGCTGATGTAATTGTGCCTGATTGAGCTGTACTTTGGATCATTGTATTTGCAGTTAGGTCACTGCCTTCATGTGGCTGTTGAGAATTGCAGTAGTATGGCTAATAACTGTCTAGTTTCAGGGGTAATTTCTCAAGAATTACTGTGTGTGCATGTACATGTGTGTGAATGGCTGTGGGTTTTGCATGTTGGCATTGTAATATGCAAGTGCATGCATATATATTTCATGTTTGTGGACATGCGTTTACATATGTATATCTTGACAGCACTTGACAACATGTGTGCAATTGTATAAGTCAAAGATATCATATTTAGCAAAGATTGTATTTATAGCAGGAAACTTGAATTCTACCTTCTACCTTCTCACCCTCCCATGGTGCCTCTTCTGTCTCCCAGTGGAGTTATGGCATGTCTATCTATGTGCATACTCAGGGCACTATACATATACTCACACATACTCATGCACCACAATATAGAATCATATAAATATCTGATAGGATAAAAGACTCATCTTATCCAAACTGAGATCTTGAAATTCCCTTTCACTTCCATGTCTTGTGATATGCTTGATACAATGTGTCACCACTGACTTGAAAATAATAATAATTAAGAAAAAAATATGAAATGATTTATAAACAAGTTAATATATATGGTATGTGTCCATGTCTGCTTCACTTTCCCAGATGTGGATCTGTTAGTTTGTAAGCATCAGGGTCCATCCTGCTGCACCCGGAAGATGGAGGAGAGCTACCAGTTTGCTGTAAAACGAGAAACGCTCCACAACATTCACTCCTACAGCTATGAGCTCGAGCACATCCTCTCAGGCCACTCAGATGCCTTCCAGGGTAAGTGCTGAGACAAAAGTGGGCAAGCTGGGGCTGCATGGCTTGGGTTAGATGGGATTGGGTTAGATGTGGTTGCTGATGGTGGACACGAAAGAGATGTTAAGAGACAGTGGTTGGTAGGTTGTTATTTCTGGTACATTCTGTTCTTACCACTGCCTGGGACTGATATATCAGAATGTTAGCTTCTGCAAAGTATTTAATTTGAAAACTTTTCCCAGCTTTTTGCTGACTGATAACTGAACATATGACCTTTAGTTGAATCCAAATCCAGAAAGAAACTGCTAAATAACTTTGTATTTGTTTTCTTGCTTGCAAATGTTCCCCAGGACATGGAAGCTGGTGTGCAGGCAATGTGTGTAATTCTAAAAAATGGGCATGGCTTCACTCCCCCCCTCTTCCCTTCCTCTGTGGGTTTGGCAGCAACAGGCCTGTTGAGAAGGATCAGCGAGGTTAGGCAGGGAAAAAGAGGGTATACAGGCCTTTTTCTCGGCCTTTACCGTTTGGTAGAAGATGGTCTGCTTTGTCATTATCTGATCCTGCTGTCAGTACAGCAAAACAATTACTGGAACCCTTGAAAAAAATGATGCTACTTCTGGGGAGTGAAACAATCTGTGCACTGTTATTATTTTAGTTTGCATTCTGTTTGTTTGGTGTTTATTTCTTGGTGTATTTTTAGTCGTGCCGCCACTTTGGTAGCCTGGTCAGTTCATATGTCTGAGTTCCGGATAAACAAGGCTCTGCTGTAGATACAAAGCCTGTTTCAGCAAGGTCTTGCCTGCCAAAGGGTTTTGTACTACACCCAGCTGAATAAAGCAGTACAGTATAGTCGCCCAAACTTGTAATCCTTCTTTCTCTGGTAATTGCAGTGTCATTTTTATAATTTTATTTTCCAAAACAGACAATTTGTCCTCCCCAAAACCTCCAACACAATCCCACAGGATTGGAGACATGCTTCAAATGTTTTTAATGTTACATGAGTTTCTGTACCATGCAATTAGTTTTATAAGGCAATGGACAGCTTAGATGCAAGCCAACACTACTGGTATTGGTCTCCAATATGGAAAACTAATATCATATGTGAATGGATGCTGTAATAGAGAATGACGTAGGTCAGAAAACAGTAATGGAGAATTTATTATTTTCAGACGTTGTCATGGAAATTATTACTGTCATGTTTTACTTGTACATGTCATCTGGATATCAGGATATATGAGTGGTACACAGTGTCCTTCATCCTACAAATGAACTGAAATGTGAAATTACAGTCACTTCAAACATAATTATAGGTGCCTATGTAGGTGTTTACACCGACCTGGAGATAAGCCTTTTGCAGCTTTGTTACAAGCAGGTTACGTGAATAGAAGTAACTGTGTTAGAATAGTGTTTCTGGTATTCATCCACTTCATCATCATTAAGATCTTTCCCTTCTTACCTCATGTCTGAGCCTGTCTAGAGAATGAAGATCAGGTGTTCCACATGTCCAGAAAAGGCCAAGATGGAAAATAACAATGGAATAACAATAGATACTGAAGTATGATGGTGCCGAAAATGATGATGTCACAAGTCCTCAATTTGCAAGGCCTTCTAAGGACAGTCTCTGTGCTGTCTGAGTGCCTCGAGAGGAATGTGAAGTAGCAAGTGGCTCATATACCGCATGAAGTAATGAGTATATGACTTTGGCTGATACCATTGATACTGTTATTCACACATTGGATAGTGGAAAATTGTTAGCGAGTAGCTTTCTTGTCCTAGCCCTAATGGTTCGTGTCTGCTCAGTTGCACCACATGCAGTTCAACAGAGCCAGTTGTCTGCAGGCTAAAGAACTGCTGCTCTTCATCTGTTAATCTGTTGTTTATTTGATCATTCTTTCATGATGGAACCAAGGTTTTCTGTACAGCTTTCAGTCTGCCTGTCATTCATTTCATACCATGAATCTGGCAACCACAAGTCCTACTTTATAAACGTCTGTGTGTGTGTGTGTCTGTGTGCATTTGTTTTTTCCTGAGTATTTTTCTTGATACAATGTAGCTTTTATTGTTTTAACTCAAAACCACTTTTGCTGATTGTTGAGATTTAGCAAAAAAGCATGTCCATTAGAAGATAGATGGTGTATGTATGTGTGTGTGACTGAATGTATGTGTGTTTTTGTTGGCCTGCCCTTATTTTTACAGCCCTAAAGGCTCTTATGTGTTTTGTCATGAGTGGGAGTTGTCATGTCATGAATATGACCCCATAAGCAAAGACCACATTCATGAATGCTGATGGGCTCCTTTTCACAAAATCATTATTCTGATACTGTATTAATATGATACAATCAGTTTATTTTTACATTACCAAATTAACTACAAACCTTTAGGCATTCTCCTGATGTTGCTATCACCTTTTACCCTGTGACTACCATACCCTAAGTCCTGCAGGCACATTAATCTTTTCACCCTCTTCCTCTTTGGTATCTCATCCCTGCTGACAATGTCTATTCTGTCTGCCCCTCTGGTCTTCTCTCTCCCTCCCAACACACAGACAAGCAGACTCTCCTAATCCATGCCATAGTAGATAGGTAATGAGTGTTGGGGCCTGATGGTGGGTAGGTGTCAACCACAGAGCCCAGTCTAAGCTGGGGCAGCTTAGAGTTGCCATCATAGGCTTTGGCCTGTCAACTTGTTCTAGCCAATCAGATCTGTAGTAATCTAACTGGCTGCACACCTCTCTGTGGCCTCCGGATTGGCTGAGAGAAAGTTGAACAGATGGACTGGCTGCCAGAATATGTTTGTATCTTTGTTTGTCTAGTTAAGCTGTAAAAACACTTTTAGTGAATTCCAACAGAGCCCTCATTTAAAATACTTATATACTAATACTTTGTGAACTGAACTTGTTGGCAAACTTTTCTGCTGGCGTGTCTGATCTGTGAACGACAGGTGGGAATGATAAACAGGAGAGTAAGTATGGGGGGGGAAGGCTGTGAGGTGTGTTTAGGTGTGTGTGTGTGTGTGTGTGTGTGTGTGTGTGTGTTGTGTGTGTCAGCATGACCACCTCAGGCCTAAAGTTGTCCTCACAGGAGTTAACAAATGCTCTTTAGAGAAATGTCTTGTCTTGACCTAGATAGTTCTCTATCATCAGTGAAAGTGCATTGCATTTAAAACTTTAGGTGTCCTTCAATGAAGCGACAAAGAGTACACTTGCAAGAGTGCAACAGAGTGAGAGAGAGAGAGAGACAGAGAGAGAAAGAGACCATGACAAGGACGGTGCCTTTCCTCATTGAGGTGACATAATTAGCTGATCCTTGTCTCATCATCCTAGAACTCTCCAGACCCTGTTTCCTGGGAGACAGTCTTTGTGTGAGTGTATGGAAGAGACAAAGTGATCGAAACAACGACCTAAGGCAAAGGGAAACTTTGAGCTGTTAATGGCAGAATGCAAAAAAAGAGGAGTCAGGGAGGTGAGAATTGGTTAAGGAAGAACAAAAGAAACCCTGGTTGTCTGGTTGGTTGGTGTTTCGCCCCCTGTGACTGTTTGTCTCCCCGGGATTTCACAGGTGGTTGAGTTCAACCTACTGTAATTGTCTCTTTACCCCTTAGGGATTAGCAGCCTGCCTGATTGCTTGTTTGGAGACAGTAGGCAGTTTGTTCTATGTTTGCTTTCCTTTTTTCTTTTTTTTTTGCACCCCTACCTCAAGTCTCTCATTCACCCTCTAGGTATAGACATACAAGGATACTTAGCTTTATTGTTTGTAAGCCACCACCAGATGAAACTTTCTTCACTTTGACTGTCAGGATCATCCGTGGCTCACAGAACACATCCTATATAAAGGCAACTGTCTATTTTATTAAACAGTGATGATTTATATGTGCATGTATGCACAATTTGTGTAGACGTGTGTCTTTATATATGTCTGCAAGTGATAGGTGTGATGAATCACTTGGCTGTCGTGTTCTATTGTCATTCTTTCATCAGACACAGAGCTTTTTATCTTTATTACAATCTCTACATTTGTCTGGAAGTTCCCTCACTCATTTTGCCTGTGATCTTTTTAGCCTATCCTCACTCACATCATAGTGCTTTTTTTTCTTCTCCCACCATGCCTGCATGTATTTTTCTCTGCAGATGTTTTGACCGACAGAGTTATTGCTCTAGAGGCTGATGCTTGGACACAGGATGACATTGCACTGCACCATGAGCTCATGCTCAAATTAGGGAAGATATCCGGAATCCATCCCTACATGTCTCATTTAATCATACAGGGTGGAGAGGAAACGTGTTTATGGACCTAATAGTGGAGCGAATGCATTGTGTATTTAAGTGTGAATGTGTGAGTGTCTTCAGAATGTTTATGTTTAAACAACGCCTTTCTAGTCTCCAAAGTAGACATGACACATACTGTAAGGGCAGGATGAGTTTCCCTCAGAGTTTGCAGGACTTGGGCTCACTGGGAAAAAGAAGGAAAGAACAAAGGAAAGGAGGGAGCAGAGAGGGGAAAAGCTCAAAGCCTCTTGCAGTCATGAAGTCACACTCAAAGCTTCCTTAATTACCTCTGCTTTTCATCTGCCCCTCTCACCTTAGCATGAATGTGTGAGAACCCAAAGGAGTAGGGAGTTGGGCCTAAAGAGAGAAAATGGGAAGGAGGGAGGGCTGATGGTCAAAGCATATTTCAGTGAAAGTGTGCACAGGTGTGTTTGACTGTGGTTTTATCAGGATTGTGTGTGTGTGTGTGTGTGTGTGTGTGTGTGTGTGTGTGTGTGTGTGTGTGTGTGTGTGTGTTTGTGTTTGTGTGTGTGTGTGTGTGTGTGTGTGTGTGTGTTAAAGAATGTTGATTCATCAGGTTTTTGACCTCAAGATCCACTCTGCACTGCTGATCATTCTCCCTCTTTCTTCCTGGGTGTCTCTCTGTCTGTGGCCCATGCTTTGTCGGTATTGGTTGCTTAACAAGGGCATTATGGTACTAGGATGGGCACCATGCCAACTTGCTTGCTGGCATGTGCACTGCAGGAAACCATCATGTCTCAAAGATAACCCATCTGCAAAGAGCATGCTCAACAGAATAAAACTATAAACACAAAAATCTCCCCCATTTTCTTCACCCCAAAAGTTTCCTTTCATTTTTTTCTTTGCTGTTTCATCTGCTGACTTACCAACCATACACCTGCAATAAATGTCTAAACTATTATGAAATCTGTGTTGATTAGCCCGCTGCCAGAAAGTACATCCATAATTTTACATCACTAAGAAAAAAAGAAAATCAAATCAAGATAAATACCCCTTTATTCCTTGCCCACACCATCTCTTCTCACATGGAATGATCTTCTGTCACAAGCTCACAATTGAAATTTCTGGCATGGCCTTTCCACTAGCCTCAACAAACACTCTTAGTGTAGACTAAGCTTCATCAGTCTTACTACTATTGTATGAGCACAATAAGCTTGATGTCCAGGAAGTTTCTTAGTAATCAGATAGAGTCGCATCTCCCGGGGCTTGTTCTCTGTCCAAGAGAATTTGGATTTTCTGGAACACAATCTGTCTGTCTGGCTGATGGGATTTGTACTCCACTGCTGCTGATTGGTCCAGGCTGGCCTTTCCTGTATCCTGTCTGAGTCCGCTACACCCGTTCTCCCCAGACTGATCCCACAAGCCATAAAATGTGTGTAGGCATGTGTGTAAGTATGAGATGCAGACGTCTCTGTGTGTGTGTATGTGTGTGTGTATAACAGCAGGCAATTAAAATTCTTATCAGAAAATCTCAGATGAACCCGCAAAACTATACAATAGTTCCCCTTTTGTTCAAATTTCCACATACCTACCTTTACTCAGTGTAATAAAAGGAGTTATTGCTAAGGGAAATGATGGTAGCCAAAATAAGGTCATGCTAGGAGAATTGAGTGAGTACTGGCGAGAGTAGTCGAACATGTCAGTGAGGGAGAGCTGCTTCCATCAGACACCTGTGGGAGAACAGGGCGTGTGCTTAATATGTGCTTTTAATGCATAAGTGGATGAGCATCTTGATATACATGTCTCTGTGTAATGTGTGACTCACATTGTTACTTCAGCCCAAAGTAGGTTGGATTTGGCAGCCTTCCTCCCATCTTTCCCCACCAACTCACTTCATCAGTCCCCCATTCAAGTCCACTTACTTTGCTCATTACACCCTGTGTTGGACTCTCTTCTGCCGCTTCTCCTCCTCTCTCCTTGCCTCTGTGGCTCCTAGCACACCATTAAGGAGTCCCTACAGTAGGCTTCATTCACTGATCCTCCAGTCATTCATCCATTTCCAGAGGACCAGAGAAGTAGGTACAACAAATGAGAGAAATGGAGAGAACAAAATGTTACTCTGGCCCTTCCCAGCCTTGTCCTGCTTATACGATCCATGATGGATCTATTTGAACAGAAGGTTCACATTGGTCTGCTCTTAAATCATCCACAACAAAATTGATCACTAGCAAATGTGCAATACTTAAGTTGGATTCAGTAATATCATGGAATTTGCCCTTTACAAATATTTTTTATGTATTGATGATTGATGAATTTTCCTTTCAAATGGTGGAAGCATTTTTGTGTTTTTAATGGCAGAAGGGATTAAGCCTAATAAAAAAGTAGTCATGGCCCATAATTGAAACAATCCATAAGTGATCCTCTGTATGCCTGATTCATAATAAAGCTGAAAAATGAAAACAGGGGTCACACCTGCTGAGAAAAGTGGAAAATTCTTCATTAGACTCCCTTTCATCTCAGATTCCTTTCACACCTCGGAATCCATTCAAGGGTCCGTTTCATGTTAATCATATGTTAGCCTAAAAGTTTCCTTTTTGCCTTCACAGGCTGTCAGCATCAAGTTTTCACTTACATCAGGGGTTATTACAAGGGTTTTTTTGCTTATCGCAAATCACAGGCTGTCATTAATATGGCCACATTTCGAAGGAAATGCCTCCAGTCTATTAAATTCACTTTGTAATTATTCAGTCTGAAGAATAATGAACCTCAGCCAGCTGATTTGATTTTGGAATCTACAATTTCCTTGTGAATGTGCATATTTTACAATGTTCCAGGCTACAAAACTAAATGTTATTCCTAAGCTGAATCTCCGGGGGGAAAACATGTGTATGTAGCAGTCATTATAAGAAGTAAAGAAGATATGAACCAAGCAGGGAACTCCCACTCTGAAAAGTGAAGCCAATGCGGAAGCAATTCCACTGGCTCCAAAAAGTTCTCACTTGATTTATTACTTCAGTAAACACTTTCCTAGTGAGTTTGTCTCAGTCGTGAATTTCTTTATCATGCATCATGATGTTCATTTTGTAAATGTTGGTCTCATTCAGAGTTAAACATGATAAAGCAGGGTATGCTTTTGGGCATGTATATGTTGTGTTTGACAAGTCACTACCATGGCAATGATGTTGGTAAGGCAAAATAACAAAGGTGCAGACTCATAGTATGGTTATTTATTTGTTGTGTACTGTGAATGCACTGTCCATGTTGTGTGTTGTCTGTATGAGTTGATTTGGTGGGAAATTAGTTTCCCATTAGGGATTAATAAAGCTGTCTGGTCTAGTCTAGTATTCCTACTGCCCCACTTGTGCAGCTGGCATACTTCTTGTTGTAGTTATCAGTGGGTGCAAAAGCTTTTTGTGTGTGGCATCCTGCACTGTGCCTTAGCACTACACTATATCAAAAAGGAAACTGTGATTTATATACCAATAAACAAAAGAGACATGGGGGGTCAGTGTAGACCTGTGCCCCTCTTAATGCAGAGGACCAGAGGTGCTGTCCATCAGTCTGTCAACAGTCTTCCCCAGGCTGGCCTTCGGCATACCCCCCTTTATGGTATTAGCCATTTGAACACTCCTCCCTCCCTTCCCTGCTCTTCTCTTGGCCCCTCACCCTCTGCCCCAGTGTTCTGTCTCCTCTGTCCCCGTCCTCTCGTCTGCTCATTCCCCTGCTTCGATCATGTTTCCCTACTTTGGCCAGAGCAGAGAGCAGTGATCACCCTCTGCCCAATCTCCTCCTCCTCACCTCCGCCTTTCCACCACATAATAGCCCAGTGCACCCTGAATGCCCCTGGCATCTGTGGAATTGTTTATGTTTCAGGGTTTTGATATAGCTGGGCTGCCTTTTTAATTACTGGAATGCTGATGGAGTGACGGGGATCTTGCTTCTCCACTCTCTCTGTTCCTCCTCCTCTTCCTCCTCAGCCTCCTTGTGTCATCTCTCTTAAGCTCATTATCCCACCTGTTAGCCCACTGATAGGACAAGGCAAGCAAATTGGGGGCAGGGGTTAGCTGCAATATATGAACACACATTTGCGATTGCATGTGTAGGTTTTCTAAGGAGCTTGTAGAGCTACAGTGTTTTTGGCAGGAGTGCAGCTCTCCAGTTCTTGCAGGTCAAATTTGAGTGAACAGCATATCTGTACCCATCGATGAGTCATGCTCCCACTTGAGACTTTAGATGTGGGTTTTTGCCACACAAGTATGATGAATCAACCGATTGATTCATTGACTTATTAATAGTTTATTACCATTAAACTGTTTGCTGAAAGGTTAGAGGCTGGGATATTGTATGACATTGCAGCTCTCTCTTGTAACCTAAGATGACCAGTGCTGCGTGGGAGATCTTTCTATGTGCAGTATTCCTACTAATTAAAACAAGGATATGTAATATACACACGTGTCACTATGTCACATATCTGTGTGGTGACCTGTCTGAAACCCAAGCCTGTGGCAGGATTAAAATGCTTTGCCTGAGAACTTCGTTGGTCAGATCCAGTCAGGACGGATTGCCAAGATATGGCCCACAGCTCCATGGTATGAGAACAGTGTCTCCTACCTCATTATCACAATATTAATCCATCTCCAGGCACGCGCAAGCATGCACATATACACACATAAATACACACATACCTCATATGCACATATAGACCTACATGCTAGCAAGCACACAGACTCAATCACATACCTGCACTCACTAAAATGCACTCTCACCACAGAACAGTTACATTTCCTCACCTAGTGCTATTTCACTGTTTATATTTATATATATATATATATGCACATGTGAAGTAAGGACAACATCTTAAAACTTATTTTTATGTTTTTACTGTTTACCTATTGTGTAATTTAGCTGGCATGAATGTATATACATTATAATTACAATTTTAGTTTTAATTTCAAGTATAGTTGGAAATAACGTAATTTTCAAACAAATTATGTTCAGATTTCTTTCAGTTTTCCTCAAATTAAGTTTCCCCTCTGGAATTAATAATTAGTTGCTTTTGATCACAGAACAGGCAATATCATGCCCAAAATTTTGACATGGTTGATTTTAGTTCAAAGGTAAAATAAAGAAAACACATGTTTGATATATGTTTTAAATATATGTAAAATTTAACTGGACATGCTAGCATTGGTTGATTCTGGGGGGCTGTCA